>NC_081425.1:54703007-54920750 GCF_949786415.1 Peromyscus eremicus | reverse complement strand
ATACACAACTCTTCCACATTTCTCAATCTCTTTAGAGCAGCGTTTCACATCTGGTGGGTCGCAACCCTTTCACAGAGGTCGCATACAAATATCCTACATATCAGATATTTATAGTAAAAATCATAACATAGCAAAATTAGTTATGAAGTGGAATAAAACAATTTTATGGTTGGGGGTCACCACAACACAAAGAAATGTGTTAAAGGGTTGTAGCATTAGAAAAGTTGAAAACCACTGCTTTAGAGAATTCTGTAAGGCATGACCTGCTTTCGTGGTCCTGTCAGGATTTGTCTTTTTCATTGCCACCCTCTTGTGAGCATACACTACAGCTTTTTATTGGGGGGGGGGGGGGACAGAGACAGAGACAGAGAGAAAGACCACGTGGAGGTCAGAGGGAATATGGGGAGAGAGCTACACTACAGCTTTTAAAGGCTACAAGACACATGTGTTGGCTAGTTTCATGTCACTTGACACAGCAAGAGTCATTTTCGAAGAGGGGCCTGTGGACAAGCCTGTAGTGAATTTTCCTGATTAATGATCAACGTGGGAGGGCCCAGCTCACTGTGAGTAGTGCCATCCCTGGGCTGCTGGTCCTGGGTGCCTAAGAAAACAGGCTGAATAAGCCTGGAGGAGCAAGCCAGTAAGCAGCCTCTCCTGGCCTCTGCTTCAGTCCATGCCTAGAGTTCTTGCCCTGACTTCCCTAGATGATGGACTATAAGCTGTAAGATGAAACAAACCCTTTCCTCAAATTGTTCTGGGTCATGGTCTTCATCATAGCACAGAAACCTTAACAGTATGTGATATCGCCACATTGAACACAAAAGTAGATGAGAATAAAGACGTCTTGTTGAGCCAGAAATTAAAGAGGTCTGCAAAATTGTAAACAATTGCTATTATTCATAACATTTTTGGTGATGGAGCTGAGCATGGTGACACACGCCTTTAATCCCAGCACCTGGGAGGCAGAGGCAGGTAGATCTCTGTGTGTTTGAGCCCAGCCTGGCCTACATCAATGTTCCAGGATAACCAATATTACGAAAACCCCATCTCAAACAAACAAGCAAACAAGAACGCCAAAAACAAAACAAATCAAAATTTTGTTATAGGAAACCGTTATTTTTCATCATGAAAGAATTATGTATGGGAGAAAGAATTACGTATGGATCGCTGAAATGGCTCCGTGGGGAAAGGCACTTCTTGCCTGCAATCTGAGCTTGATTCCTAGAACTTAAGTAAAGGTATAGGGAGAGAACCCAATCTAAGAAGTTGCCCTCTGACCTACACACAATACACTGTGGCACATATGCTCGAAAAAAGCATATGCATATATATAATCAATTTTTTTCAAAAGGAGTCTTAAATGGGAATAGAAAAGGTTCACATCAAACAAGCATTATATAAATTTAGAAAAATTTTATCTTGGACAAGCATGTCCGCCTTCAGAAGCTGTAGCACAGAAAACACACAGGACAAGGAATTCCTGTCTTCAGTTTACTGTCTTTGTGCTGCTAACACTATGGCATCAAGGGCCAGCCCCAGATACCTATAACAGGCCCGAGAGTCAAAGTGACAGGTCGATAAGCCCACGGAAGTGCTGCTTTCCCTCTGCACTCTGTGCTGTTGACACCAATACTGTTAGAGAAATGCACCCTTCTTCACTAGTAAGTGTTCACACCTGGATTCAGAATGCCATCAAGCTGGGAGCCCAGCTCCTCTCAGGCTCAACTGGGGAGCCTGTAAACCACTGTGCTGCACGTGTCCTGCACTGATAGCCAAGGGAGGAGCTCTAGGGATAGGTTAACACTGGGCTTTCAGAAACTGCCCGGGATGGCAGAACAGAGCACAAGGCAAGGCATGCTGGGACATCTTCTAACCACCACTGCAGTGTCTGTCCTCGGACTCAAAGATTCACCTGCCTCTGTCTCTGGAATGCTGGGATTAAAGATTTGTACCTCCACACCTGGCATGGGATAACTTTTTAACTAAACATCTATAAAACAGGCTAGGCCTGGTGGCGTAGGCCTGAAATCCCAGCTATTCTAGACTCTGGGGCAGGGAATTTTCAAGTTCAATGCTTGCCCAGGCTACAGAGCAAGTTTAATCCCAGCCTGTGCCACTCAGAAGGGCAGTTCCAAAACCAGAGTCACAAGAGGGCTAGGGATGCAGAGCAGCTCTTGCCCAGTATGCCAGAGGCACTGGATTCAGTACTCAGTACCAAGACAAGAAAGGGAAGAGAAGAGGAGGAAATGTACATCAGCTGAGACTACTATCCAACAATTCTAAGAACCCCTCCACCTCCAAGAAAACACTTCCTGATAACTTCAACTACAAGTCAAATGACAGGAATCTTGAAGGCACCTTTTCTGTTGCAGTGTAGTGCTGTGCATGTTTGCTATACACATGTGGTGCAGGTGCAAGTGTATGTCCTTGTGGAAGCTGAAAATGACTCTCACTACTGCCCTCTGTTGTTCTCTATCTTACTGTGAGGCAGTGTCTAACTGGACCTGGAACCCACTGCCAGGGAGCCCCTTTGCTGTTCTTCTTCACTCAGGAACCTGACCTAAGTGGACCCCAGGAAGATGAGTTCACAGTCCATCACACACATCACTGCCATCTTAAGCTAAACTGGATGCCCAACAAGCTAGTGACTTCTTTGCACCTTGTGAACAATGGGCTCGTGGACATATGGTACCAACGATCAGGCTCATGAATGCCCATGTACAAAAATAGGCTACAGAGGACAAAAACCATCAGAAACCCAAACAGAAAGCTCTAGAAATCCTTCATCTAAATCCTGGATCTAAAACTTTATTCTGGCCAGGCACGGTGGCACACACCTTTAATCCCAGCACTCAAGAACTCTGTAAGTTCAAGGGCAGCCTGGTCTACGTAGAGTTCTAGGACAGCCAGGGCTATGCAGAGACCCTGTCACAAAAACAAACAAAAACACTGAAAGACAGTTAGCAGCCTCCAGAACTGATGGCAACTGTTGAGAAAGAACCATGCGCTCACTTCTGCTTGTGACAGGAGACAGAGACAACACGGAGGTGGCAGGGTGCTCATTGTGCCAAACAGCCAACGAACCTGTCCTCCAGCTGCCTTGGAGACAGAACTGGGTCATAAGACATGCAGGAAGGTCAGCTGCAGTTTAACTTTCTCTTTTTCTCAAGTATTAACCATGTGCTTTAGACAAATTTCCTCCTTCAGACATAACTACCCTGCTGCTTCCATTTTTAAATACCCCTCAATCTCCTTCCTGCACACATGCATCTTCAACGTGGTGAATCATCATCAGCTAGCTGCAAATGAACCAGATCATCGAGGCATCCCGTAGTCTATGAGGCTAACATCCTGCTGGGAACTTTTCCCCACTTTTGGAGATGGGTTATCACTGTGTACTGTTATGTAGCCCAGGCAGACCTTCAACTTGTGGCAATCCTCCTGCTCAGCCTCTTGAGTGATGAAACCATAGGTATGTCTTACCTATACCCACCTTACAACTGTTAATGTTATTTAATGCCTAGTCTCTCAGGAAGGAAAGAGAAAAAAGGCTCAGATACAAATGAAGTAACCACTTGTTTTCCTCTCCTTCCTACATCTTTCTGTGTATTTACTCCTCACCATAACAGTCCACAATGACTGGGATCAGCTCTCCAGAAGGAAACAGTCATGCAGTGAGATGGAAGTAACTGTTCCTCTGAGAGAATCTATGGCCTTCAGCACACTGTTTATTGAGTGCCACACAGACATGGCTGGAACCTCCATCAACTTGCAGGTGCTATGAGCAGAGACAGCATTTACTGAATGCCTCATGTGTGCCAGCCTGTTACTGTGAAGGGTGCAAAAAGGCCACATGGTCCCTGCCTCTGGCTGCCCAGAAAGAGAGACAGAATGTTACTGTGACTCATAACAGGCTAAAAAACAAAGGAAAATGGGAAACTCACATTAACTCTGTAAGTTTACATTAATGGTGCTAAATTTTATTTTCACTTTAAAATTGCGTTTAGTTTGTGTGTGTAGACACCTGTACATGTGTGGCTGTGCATGTGGAGGCCAGAGGACAACCTGAAGAAATCAGTTCTTTCCTTCCACCCCGTGGGACCCAGGATGAAATGCAGGTCAACAAAGCTTAGCAGCAAGTGCCTTCATCAGCTTGACCAGCTTGCTGGCCTGCTACTCAATTTGAAACACCTGAAAATAATTCAGTCTGAGAATAAAAATAACAATGGGGGGAGGGGGCAACAGCGAGCACTCTGGTGCCTATCCATTAGCTTTTCAGTTTTTAATTTTTCTTGAGACACGATCTCACCATAAAGCCACGACTATCCTGGAACTCGAGATGTATGTAGACCATGCTGGCCTCAAACTCACAGGCTGCCTCTGCCTCCCAAGTGCTGAGATTAAAGGTGTGCACCACCATGCCTGGCCTAGCTGTCTAGTTTAAACATGTATGCTACAATAAATCTGGAGGCCTATTCTCTTAATGACTATTTAAGCAAACGAGCCTTCTCCTAATGAAAATTACCTTCATAACTATTCAACTCCTGACTTACACCACACAGGGCCTTCACATACCTGTCACAGTGAGAACTTCCTCTTGAGCTGCTCTGTCCTGACTCATGTTGTGCATCCAGAAGGATCTTCTCCATGTCTCCATTGTGGATTGAGGATGAGGAAGGGACGTGCTCCAGCCCCCCATTCTTCCCGTTGCCATTCTCATTGCCATTGCTGCTGTTCATGGGGAGCTCCACCCAGGAACCTGTTGGATGGGTCAGATAACAAGTCAGAACCACAGTGGGGTTGAAATCCCTTCTGTGCACACAGATGGCCATATGCTGAGTTCAGATAAGAATTCTGACTTGACTCAAACTGAAGCCAAAGTATTCTGAAGAAAATAAACATACAGAAAGTCCGAATCCATGTTGTTCTGCTCCCAAAGGAACTCATGCATTAAATCCACTCGGAAGGTAGAAATCTAAAACTAAAGAAGACGTGCTTTCCGGCCACTTTCCTTTCTGGTTAAATCTTCATTTATGTCCAATCAATGCTTCGGTGAAAACTCAGGCTGTTCTTCAAACACTGTATGCCTCTCCCTTTACTAGACAGGCCATTACCTTTAACATTTCAGTTACACACAAACAGACTGCCGTCGGTGCCACGGGGTCTGCACCAAATTAAACCAACACACGACTTAGAGACATCACACAGCTCATCTCAACAGGGTGACAGTTGTCTCCTAACTAACACAAACTGAAAAGCTCCTGGAGTAGAAACCTGAATGTAATCACAAAGCTCTCAATTTGTTCCCAAACCCAGAGCATGCATTAATGCAGCTGGTCCTTAATAAACAAAATGAAATTTAAAATGGGGGTGTGGGGCGCATCGGCTCCGTTCCACCGATGTGTGTCTCCTTTCCTTCCTGCCACACTCTTTCAAGTCTTTCTCTTCCACACTGAACGTACCTTATCAGGTGGTTCCTTCCCTTTTCTCTCCCAAGACCTCTACTTTCTAGGGTTTTCATTAAGTCCTGATTGTGTGCAGGAGGAGAAGCCACTGCAGATGGGCTACAGGCAGAGAAGTCTGGGATAAATAGTTGAAGGGGGTGGAGCCACAGGAAAAGGGGATTGGCCTTTGTAATCTGCATGTTCTTGAAAATTCTTATTGGCCCAATAAGCTGAATGACTAAGGTGCTTAAATTTTAATAGGAATCAGTAACAGTGGCCAATTATTCAACTTCACAAAAAAGAAATGCTCTACATTCCCTCTGCACAGCACTTCGCTTTAGGAAATGTGACCAACAGCCAAATACAGTGCTCACATCTGCACGCGGGAGTCTGAGGCAGGATGAGTGATGATCAAGAGTGAGTCTGAGCCTGGCTTGGACTACAGAGTAAAGCCCTATCTCAAAAGAAAATGGAAAAACAAACAAAATTCCCCCAAACTAAAACCCTACAACCTCCAAAATGTAACCAAGCAGGTCAGCAGAGCCAAATCTCTAAATTTTTAGCAGATCAATCCAAATCACCAAAAGAACGCCTCAAACCCTAAAATGCACTCCAAATGAGGCAATGACAGCGGATCCAGCAGGAGGGTGAGCTCTCCTAAGGGAGGAGCCTAGGAGTGGACTCCAGCACTTACCCCTTCTGTCCTCCTTCTCACCAGTCAACAGAGCTCGTGACAGAGGGGACCTACTTCCCAGAGCTGCCAGAACTAACCAGCGACATCAACACCAGCAAACAGCTTCCATACCAAGGAGTTTGCATCTGTTACTAAAGAGTTAGCCTGTCCTCTCAATCAAAGGCAGCCTATTCCCCAGCAGTCCTGAAATCACCAATGAATCCCAAACAAGACAGGAACACAACAGCACCTGGCCTCATTCTACATCTACGTGAAGATGGGCATGGATGAGAACCCAGGAGGAGGAGCAAATAAAACCAGTATCACTAAGAGAGATCTAGTTTAATTAACTATTCAGAGTGCCCATGGAGTGGGACAGACATGCCAGAACACGTCTAAATTTAGATCTCTGTAAACTATTCTAGAGGGAGGACGAAGAGAACAATCTTTCCCTATTCCCACTGCTTGTAGGGTTTTCAAATGTCTGTTAAAACCAACGGGATTGGTTCTTGTAGACAGCCCAATGTGCAAAATAAACAAAAGCTTTAAACAAAGCCCAGGGCTGCTCTGGCAGGAGCACTAAGGACCCAGGGCTCCAGACAGGTCTTGAGACAATCACCATGTGCTTAGAGAATTTAATCAAAGAATGCCCACAGAACTGGGTTTCTGCTCTTCACTTTACTGAAGGACTTCTAAGCCACCAGTCAACTCTATTTTCTGCATTAAACATACATGGCCACTACCCTAACATAAGGAACTTGAGAAGACACACCTAGAAAAGCTTAAAAATGACCCCTGCTGTGGCCTCAACAGACTGGAGCACACCCCATTTCCACCTTAAGGCAGAAGGTATTCGCGTGGCATATACCAGCACCACAGTAAACAGGCTGAAACCATACCCTGTGCTAATGCTTACAGCTTATACCAGGACAGGTGCCTTAACCTCTGAGTCTCAGTTTCCTTATCTGTAAACAGGGATAATAGCCATATCTATTTCAGAATTATCAGGAGGGCAAAAATAAAGCACACAGAAAATTACAGAGAAATGCCACATACAGGTCAGTCACTATGATAAGTATATTCTGTATGTCTTCAAAAGCACTGGATTGCAAAAGTATGGTCCTTGAATACAGAAATGTCAGTACATAAAACTAAGAATCAGGACTAGAGAGATGGCTCAGCAGTTACAAGCACTGGCTGCTCTTGCAGAAGACAAGGGTTTAATTCCCAGCATCCACATGGTGGTTCACAGCCCTCTATTACTTCAGTTCCAAAGGATCCCTACTTCCTTTCTGGACTCCTTGGACACTAGGCACATGCAAGCACAACACTCACACATGTAATTTTTTTTTTAATCTTAAAAACAAGTCCTAATAATTCTTCTCTCCTCCCATCCTAGTGCCTAGTTTTGTTGTTTGTTTTTGTGGGACTGAGGACTGAACATAGGTACAACAGGCCTAGCGCACAGGTGTTCTGCCTCTGTATATAACCAAAGCTTTGATTTTTATTTTCTGGGAACTGTTTATTATAGCCCAGGTGTATCTCGGAATCTTAACATTTTATGTGCTAGGATTACAGGAATGCACACCACTACACCTGGCTCCCATTCCTACTTCCAGAGGAAATCACTTTAAATGGTTTCACATAGAAATTTCTGCAAGTTTATTGTTTTTCTTATGAAAATTTTTTTTCAGAGCTGGAGAGATGGCTCAGCAAGTGGTTAAGAGCACTGGCTGCTCTTTCAGAGGATCTGGATTCAATTCCCAGCACCCACCTGGCAGCTCATAGTGTCTGTAACCCCAGTTCCAGGGGATCCAACACCCTCACACATACATACATGCAGGCAGAACACCAATGTACATAAAATAAAAATTAAAAAACAAAGAAAAATTATTTATTTTACTTTTTTTTTTTTTAAGACAGGGCTTCTCTGTGTACCCCTGGCTGTCCTAGAAACTCACTCTATAGACCAGGCTGGCCTCAAAAGGAAAAAAAAAAATTCTTTTGAGACAGGATTTCTCTGTGTAACAGTACTGGCATTCCTAGAACTTGATTTGTAGATCAAGCTGGCCTGGAACTCATAGAGATGCACCTGCCTGTGGTGATATATTGTGTACCCTAGTAAAATTTTCCTGAAGATCAGAGGACAGAACAAGGCACTAGATTAAACATAGAAGCCAGGCAGTGGTGGCACACACCTTTAATCTTAGCACTCAGGAGGCAGAGATCCATCTGGATCTCTTTGAGTTCAAAGCCACCCTGAACTACATGAGATTGATTCAGTCTAGAAGAGAAACAAAGTCAGGCAGTGGTGGCACATAACTTTAACCCCAGTATTTGGGAATCACACTTTTAATCCCGCCAAGAAAGGTATATAAGGCATGAGGAGACAGGAACTAGAAGCTTTTTCAGGCTGAGGAGTCCTAGAGGTAAGAGGTGTCTGTGGCTTGTTCCTTTGTCTCTGATCTTTCAGCATTTACCCCAATATCTGGCCCCGGGTTTTTTATCAAAAGATCTTTTAGAATTCATGTTACATCTGCCTCTGCCTCCTAAGTGCTGGGATTAAATGAATGTGCTACTGTTGCCCAGCTGAAAGACAAATTTTTAAATAAACAAATGGAATTGTACTGTGTGTGTGTGTGTGTGTATATATGTATGTATGTATGTTCCTCTAAGTCACGATTTTCAACCTGCGGTTGTACCCCATTGGGGTCACATATCAGATATCCTGCATAGCAGATATTTGCATTATGATTCATAACAGTAGCGAAATTACAGTTATGAAGTAGCAAGGAAGTAATTTTATGGCTGGGTCACCACAACATGAGGAACTGCGTTAAAAGGTCACAGCATTAGGAAGGTTGAGAACCACTGGTCTAAGTACTGATTTTCAACTAAAACTCTGATATGTCTTTCAATGCTAATATGTGCTTTCTTTTGAATACCCTGAATCTCACTTTTAAAATTTCTTTTACAACTTTTTGCATACGGGTGTTTGGCCTGCATGATGTCTGTGCACCACATGGATGCCCAATGCCTGTGAAGGTCAGAAGAGAGGGTCAGAAGTCCTGGAACTGGAGTTATCAGTTATGAGCCACCATGTGGGTGCTAGGAATAAAACCTGAGACCTTTTAAGAGCAGTCAATGCTCTTAACCACTGAGTACTCTCTCCAGCTACCTAGAATCTCTTATAAAGACACAGCACACTTTAACCATTATCCAATGACAATAGTTAGCAATTACCCAGAAGACTGTATTCCCAATATTTTATTACACTGAGGGCTTCAGTAAACATTCTGAAAGGTTATCTGGCAATATGTAACAAGAACCTTTAAAAGTTAGATTATTGTTGGGAAGTGGTGGCACACGCCTTTAATCCCAGCACGTAGGAGGCAGAGCCAGGCGGATCCCTGTGAGTTCAAGGCCAGCCTGGTCTACAGAGCAAGCTCCAGGACAGGTACCAAAACTACACGGAGAAACCCTGTCTCGGGGAAAAAAAAATTATCCTTAACTCAGCAACTGTCTTTTAGAGATAATCTAAGTATGTGTCTATGTGTATCTGTGTAACTGCATGTGTGTATGGAGGTCAGAGGTCACCCTCAGGTAGTTCCTCAAGAGCCATCCTCATTTTCTGAGACAGGATGTCTCATTGGCCTGGAAGTTGGTAATTAGATGATGGTGGATAGCCAGCGAGCCCCGGGGATCTCCCATCTCTACCTCCCCAGTGCCAGGATTCCAATGTAGACCATGTGCCTGGCTTTTCCTAGACTCCAGGAAATTCAAATCCTCATTTTGCAGGCATTTTAATGACGGCACCCATCTCCCTGACCCCAGAAATATTCTCTTTGGAAGCATGCAGTGCCACAGGGAAAGCTAGGCACACAATCCTGACAAGGAAACCCATTAGACAGGTGTGGGTTTCCCACCTGTAATTTTGGCCGTGGGAATCTGAGGCAGGAGGGCTGCTACAAACCCAAGGTCATCCTGCACCGCACAATGTGACCAAGTCTTACAGCAAAACTAAATAATCTCGTGTTGATAAGAGAAATAGAAACTTTTAAGACATGAACTTTATCTCCTGAGTATGACTACAAGCCTAGGCTGCCCTGGACCTCACTCATTATGCCACCTAGGTTACCTTAGGCCACCATCTTGCCTCAGCCTTCTTCCCAGTGCTAGAATTATGTCTTAACAGACAAACGCTCCACCTAAATCACTCATTTACAGTCTCGGGTTCTCTTAATGTGCTAACTCTGCCAATCCTCAGAAAGTCCCCTCTTACTTAGAAAGGAAACTAGGCAAAGATTTCATGTTATACCAGAAACACATGGAGAACCACCTCCAAGTCCGTTCTCTTCCTAACAAGCAAGCTTTCAAGAAAGAGCTGAAGCTGTTACTGTCAGGACTGTTTACATGTGGGAGTTGTTCCTTTGTGCTAGTTTGTACAAAGCCACGGTGACTTATCTTCTGGAATGGCAGGAGTGGGCATCCAAGTTCTGGCCCGTAACTGATCACACTTCTGCAGCTTGCAGACCCTAAGCTTCCACCAACAATGAAATCCTCTTACAGGTCACAGGAAACATTTCTTATTTCCTCCCAACTTTTCAAGGCTTCCCATCCTCAGAGCCTTTCTGTCTGCTTGTTTCAGGTACTGGATGTAGTTGTGGGTGATGCTGGGACCCCAGATCACCCTGCAACAGTCCCTGGAACTCTTCTGCACAGTGGTCACAACACACTAGAGGCAGTGGTATTTCATGTGCCACAGCCAGAACCGCTTACCAGGGGGACAGCAAGGGCACACACAGTCTGTGAAGAGTTGTCAAAAGGAAAGGCAGTAACTCCAATTACACAAGAGTTACAATACTCTGATCTTCCTTATGCCATTTCTGTAGTCTCCTATGCTTCTTACTCATCTCCTGAGAGACTTGACAGTTTCTTTAATTATAAAAGTAACAACTGGAAACATCCTTTTAACTTGGGGAGAAGTTTGGGTATTTGTCCTCCAGTTTGTAATAGAACTGAACAGTCCCTCTACAGTGGTAAACAACGGAATCAGAGAAAGGTTTCACTGTTTCCAATGTATCAATAATTTGGGCTGGAAAGATGGTTCAGCTGTTAAGAGCATGCACTGCTCTTACAGAGGAGGAGAGTTCAATTCCCAGCCCCCTTATCTGGTTGTATTCCAGGTCTCAAGGACCTAATGCCCTCTTCTGGCCTCTATGGGTATCTGCACTCAAGTGGACAGATTCTGATAGACACATAGATATATAATTTAATAATCTTTAAGAAATTTGCCATTAAAACTCTGGTGTGGGGCTGGAGAGAAGGCTCAACAGTTAAGCACAGAGTCTGCTCTTCCAGAGGACCTGGGTTTGATTCCAGCATGACACAGATGCTCACAATCATCTGTAACTCCAGTTCCAGGGGATCTAATGCCCTCTTCTGGCCCCGGTGGGCAGTAGGCAAGAACACACTGTCCATACATACAAGCAGGTACACACATACAAAAACCCCTCTGCTATGATCCTTGAACTAAAGATAAAAATCTCAAGCCCGAGATAATCCAAATTCATTTCAGCTCCTGTTTTCCAGTCAGTGGAACTGCAGCCAGCAAAGTACTTGGACTTATCAGGAATTCAGATAGTATTAGATGCCTGAATAAGTTGTTTTGCTCAGTGCAAAAAAAAAAAAAAAAAAAAAAAAAAATCACTTGGAGGAATCAATAAGGCTTGTTTTGTTCAACTCAGGGCTGTGTGAAGAGCTTTAGAAAGCAAACAAAGAGGCAAGGCCAGTAGTTAAACCTGGCATCATCTAACAGCTTTTCAGTGACTTTTCCAAGTGCAGCCTAGCCCAAGTACAATGCTTTCTATCTAGCAGACGTCCCAAAGCAACATCTGGTATCACATGTAGGCTGAAGTTTTGTCTGCTTCTGAAAGAGCCACCAAAAACGAAGCAGAAGTTGACTGGCCCATGACAAACACCTCGAAGACCTGTCAGACTTTGGGATAAAGAGTACAAGGAATGTGACAATCCCTTTGTATTCTGTGAAACCACATACCCACACTGACCAGACATTTAAGTATTAAGAAGACTCTGAACACAATTGACTCAGAAGGGACCAGGCAGAAAGTACACACATAAATAAGCATGCCCACCACAAGAAAAGGCTCCTGAAAGCACCATGGGAACTTAAAGCAGAACCACCACTTCTAGAAATAACACAGAAGAGGTATCTCTTTAGTCTAATCATTTCTAAAACTGTATGCTAAAGATGGGTAAAAAAAAAAAAATTTTTAATTCCATATTACGTGATATGAGTAATCTTTAAGGACATATTGACTAAATCTTTTTAAAAACCAGCATCTAGAAACATGGCTTATCAAAAGATAGGGCAGAGGCAGAGCATCTTAAAATATCTGAATTCTTTTTATTTACTTATTTTTCGGTTTTGTTGTTTTCTGAGACAGTCTTACTCTGGGGCCCAGGCTGGCCTCTACTTCGACAGTGCTGGGGAATGACAGGTATGTGCCACCACAACAGGCTAAAATACCCAAATGTCCTTCCCATCCTGGAGGCTCAGCAACAGCTCTTCACCAAACTGTTCTGGCCACGCTTGAAGCACCCCCTCTTCTGAGAGACACCTGACCTTAAAGCATCCAAATGGCCTTTAAAGAACTTCGACTCGCCATATGCCAACTGCCCCCACTACCTCTTTCATAAGACACGAAGTACATAGAGAAAGGTTGGGCAAGAAGGTCGGTCGATCTCACAACAGGGGACACTGTGGGGACATGATGTCTGTTAGGAGTGCACTACATTTGACTGCAACTCTAACCTGACCATCAACTTCCAACTTCCAGTGCCTGTGCCCTGGATCTGTTGTGTTGTTTCCTGCCTAGACTGGATGGTGAGTATGGTGTGAGGGGATGTGCTGGGCACTCGATCCATTTAACACAAGAAACAGCACTTGAAAAGCCCCGGGTACGGTGGCCTACGCCTGTCATCCCAGAACTTGGGAGGTGGAAGGCAGGAGGATCAGGAGTTCAGAGCATCACCAGCTAAGTTCGAGGCCAGCGTGGGCTACAGGAGACTGTCTCAAAAAAGAAAAAGTAGTACAATAAAATAATTCATGGTTAACACCAACAATAAAAAACTCACTTAAGGAACTTGGAAAATTTTCAGAAAAAAAGGTAGGTAAATGCCAGGAGCGGAACAAGCACCCGGCACCAAACTCCAGTGACCCTGGACTGGCATGTGGCAGCAGGCGAGCCCCGCACACCTGCGCTGCCGCACGTCCACCCGCCACGCCCGGCCGGCCGCGTCCATCTCCCGGCGTCCCCGCCGCACGTCCCCTGCCCCGCTCCGCCCGCCAGCTCCGGCCCGCCGCCCCCAGCTGCGCGCGCCGCCGGCTTCCGACGCCCGCCGCGACCCTAAGCCTCAGCGCCCAGAGCGCAGGCCGCGAGCCAGCGCCGAGCGCCTGCTCCTGACCGGAGCGCGCCGCTGTCAGTCACACGCGCAGCCTCGGCCCCGACCAATGGGCTGCCGTCTGCTCCCGCCCCCCGCACAGTGGCGGCGGCGGCGGCGGTGGCGGCCGAACGGCTCCTCCTCCCCCATCCCTCCGCCGAGCCCGGCGGCCCCGCGCTCACTGTTGAGGCCGGCGGGCGGCGGCAGGGACTGCTCCCCTTCCTCGCAGTTGTTGTTGTTGTTGTGCAGGGGTGGCGGCGGCTCAACTAAGTGAGACATGGTCGGGAGACTGGGAGCGGCGCGGCCGCGGCACGACAGTATCCGGCTCTCGGGCAGCAACACAACAAGTCGAGTCCCCCCGCCCCCTTTTCTGCGCCTGCGCAGTCCCTCCCCGCGTGACATCAGGACCCTCCCGAACCACGTGATGACAACACAGGCGGCAGGGGGTGGGGTCTGAGCGGAGAAGGGGCGTGTCCAGGCTGAGCTGGGGCGTGGCATTCGAGGGCTTCTCCGGACGTGCGGGTGTCAGAGCAGCGCTGACTCGGGCGCCAGGAACGAATTCCTGAGAGTCAATCACACTAGCCAGAGTGCAGCCCGGAAGCGCGGGGCGTGAACGGAGCCCCTCCCACGCCTGCATCGTACACGTAAGAACTCAACCCTGGCTTTAAAGAAGCAGAAAACCCCAGTTCCTCCCCTTGGTGAAACATACATCCGTGCGAGGGGACCGTGTGAGCTACCTTGGAGCCAATCACCTTGTCGGAATTTCTGAAATTTTGATTGCAAAGGTGACATGCAATCCCAGTGAAGAAGAATCAGTAATGGCTGGGCGTGGCGCACACCTGTCATCCCAGCTCTCCCGCAGGAGGATAAAGAGTTCCCTGAATCCTAGGCTATAGAGCAAGCCTTTGCCTTCAAAGACAAATTTTAAAACAAAACAAAAAACAATTTACCCAAAACCTTGACACTTATCTATCTCTTGAAATGACCTACCTCTTGTGTGCTTCTGACTCTGTTACTTAATGTTCCTAAATACTCCTACATCATAACTTTGCCAAGTTTCCTTGACCTGATTTTGTATAGGGAAAGTTTGTCTCGATACAGTACTTGTCTTTTGTTTCAGTCTGCAGAAGCTGAAAATGTTCGTGTACTTGTCCTTTTTTTAATACGGTCTGGGAGTGTCCACACACCGAGCCATTATTCTAGGACCAGCCAGTGAGATGGCTCAGCTGTTAAAAGTGCTTGCTGTGCAGACCTCGTGACTGAGTTGTTTCCAGAACTCAGGGTCGATGGAAAGTTAACACCACAAAGTTGTCCTCTGACCTCCACATATGCACTGTGGCATGCGCCCTCCCCCTATAGATCACACACACACACACACACACACACACACACACACACACACACACACGATTTATTTTTAATTAAGCACGAGTGGTGTGTGTCTGTGTGTGTATGTGTGTTAGGGCCAAGGTGCCTTTACAGGCCAGAGGTATCAGATCGCGCTAGCGCTGGACTTTCTGGAAGTTGTCAGCCACCCAAAATGGGTGCTGAAAATCGAATTCAGGTCCTTGGCAAGAGCAGCACATGCTCTAAACTGCTCAACCATCTCTCCTGCCCACTAATAATAACTTTTTAAAGATTATTAATTTATTGTAAAACTCTAATTCTTAGGCTTAGTTTCACATTAGATGCTCCCTAAATTCTCCTGAAATTAAACTTTCATGCTGTAAACTGTCTTTGATTCTTTCCAACTTTGTACCAACCCAATGATATATATCTACCTATCTATTTCATTTACTGGCCTTTTTGAGACAGAGTCTCACTTTGTAACCCACTCTGGTCTGGAATGCACTACAAAGTCTAGTCTGATCTCAAGCCTGGGCAACTTTCCCTCAGCCTCCTATGTGTGAGCTTTTTCTCTCTCTCTTAGATACACAAGACTGAATATGACACTCTAGCTTACCCTAACCACTCAGTTCTTCACTATTTGAGATAACTCCATTACCAAGTAAACTAGTGTACAACAATTCAATCTAGATAAGAAAGCAAAATATCACCAGGTGTGGTGGCACGTGCCTTTAAACCCAGAACTCAGGAGGCAGAGGCAGGTAGATGTCTGTGAGTTTGAGGCCATCCTGATCAATATAGTGAGTTCCAGGACAGCCAGAGCTACATAGTGACACCCTGTCTCAAAACAAGCAAACAAAAATGTTTGCATGAAGGCAAACATACAACCCCGGGTTTGTTCCTCAGCATTGTGGAAAAGAACTCAAAATAATGCTAATATACATTTTCAAAAACTATATAAAGAAACTTACACAGTTGGATATATACTTTTCTGAGTGCCTCTCTTTGGAATCTAAATACTGAAAACTATTTTTAAAAAATATGAATATATGTACATGTCTGAGTATGGGTTTGTGCATTGAGGGCAATACCCATGGAAGCCAGAAGGCATCAGGCGCCTTTGGATCTGGAATTACAGGCAGTTGCAAGCCATCCCTCCTGGGTGCTGAGAACTGAATGGGGGTCCTCTACAAGAGCAACCAGTGTGCTTAACTCCTGAACCATCTCTCTAGCCTCCATGAGAAAAAAATCTATGAATAACCCCCAACTCTGCAAAGAAAAAAAGGGGAGCCTAAACTAGCAAAACAACTTCTAAAAAATTATTCACATACACTACTTTATTTCCAGATTTATTTACTATAGTAATCAAGACAATATAATGCTGGGGAAAGCATAGACCTGTATATTAATGGAATAGTTCAGAAATAGACTCACATGCAGATAGTCAATTGAATTTCAAGAACATTGTGAAGAAAATGATTCTCTACAACTTTCCTCAAACTCTTTGTTTTATACAACACCTCAAAAAGAAAAAAAGAAAAAAAAAAAAACCTCAAATGAGTCATAGACCTAAATTTAAAACCTGAAAAGTGGCCGGGCGGTGGTGGCGCACGCCTTTAATCCCAGCACTCGGGAGGCAGAGCCAGGCCGATCTCTGTGAGTTCGAGGCCAGCCTGGGCTACCAAGTGAGTCCTAGGAAAGGCGCAAAGCTACACAGAGAAACCCTGTCTCAAAAAAACAAAAGCAAACAAAACAAACAAACAAACAAACAAAAAACCCTGAAAAGTATTAAAAATTAGTCTTTGCCACTTTGAATTAGGCAAAAATTTTAATTAAAAGACAGCAAAAAAACACAGTCCATAAGAAAAAAAATGCATATAAACCATGAGATTTAAGAACTACTTTCAGGGCCTGGAGGGATGGCTCAGGAGTTAAGCACAACGATGCTCTTGCAGAGGACTCAGATTTGTTTTAAAACACCGACATGATGGCTCAGAGGGGATTCAATGCTGTCTTCTGGCTTCTGAGGGCATGAGACACACACATGGTGCACAGACATACTTGCAGGCAAACACTCATATGCATTTAAAAACAACACAAAACCCTGCTCGGAGGGTAAAGATGCTTACTACCTAGACTTATTCCCGGAGTGCAATCCCCAGGGTCCACATAGTAAATGGAGAGAACTCACTCCCATAGCATGTCCTTAGTCCTTCACATGTCCACTGTGATACACATACATACAAATAAAATGTAATAAAAGTCAACTTCAAGGTCTCTTTTCTAGGTAGTGTTATATTTATAAGAGAATTATTCAGGTATAAAAACATCCCTTTGGGTTTTCTTGTTGTGGAATAATTTCATTTTAAAATTTTTATGCATCTGAGACTTACTTAGCATATATCTCAGAACAGCCACCCTCATCTTGTTCTCTGACCTCCACAGGCATGCACTTCCCTCAAATAAATAAATGTAATAAAATTAGCATAAAGGCCCACTTTTTTTTGGGGGGGGGGGTTTCGAGATAGGATATTTCTGTGTAACAGTCCTGCTGGCTGTCATGGAACTCACTTTGTAGACCAGGCTGGCCTCGAACTCACAGAGATCTGCCTGCCTCTGCCTCCCAAGTGCTGGGATTAAAGGCAAGACCCACTCTTCAAAAGACCCCATTAGGAATAAAAAGAAACAAGGCTCATACTGAGAGAATGTACTTTACGAAGCACATCCTATAAAGGTCTTACTGAAGACACAGGGAACACACAAAGAGAGTTACATTGTTTTCTTTCTTTCTTTTTTTTTAAAGATTTTGTGTGAATGAGTGTTTTGCTTCTATGTATGTATATATAGCATGTGTATGCTTTGCTCCCTCCAAGGCAAGAAGAGGGCACTGGATTCCTCTGGAACTGGGATCACAGATGGTTAGGATACACCATGTAGGTGCCAGAAGCTGAACCAAGTCCTCTGAAGAGCAACAAATACTCTTAACAGCTGAGTCATCACTCCAGCCCTCCCCCTTTTCTGATAGTGTCTCCTGTAGTCCAGGCTGGCCTGGAACCTATGTAAGATGAGGATGACTTTCAACTCCTGATCATCCTTCCTCTTTCCAAGGCTGCTGTGATTACAGGTGTGTACCACCACACCCAATTTAGGTCACTATTTTATTTTTTCAAATTGATAAAAATGAAAACACAGGTGTTTGTGTAGTCAATGGGTATGAAAACATAGTGATATAATAATTATGACCCATCTTTGATATTTTGGAAATTATTTTTGCCAACATGTCCCAGATCTTAAATGGCTGTTTCCTATAAGGTACTAATTCTGTCTCTAGCACAGTATCCTAATAGTTTAAACACTGAAAATGGCATGCTTATTATTCCAATATTTTTTACCTGCAAAATAAAAACAGAAATTAATCAACAGGAACTGGCCATAGAGCGATGCATACAAGTGAGGCTATGCAGACAAGAAAATTCTGTTTACAGAAAATACTTGAAAGTCAGGTGTGATAGCACACACCTGTAATTTCAGCACTTAGAAGACAAAGCAGCAAGATCATGAACTCAAGACCACCCTGTCTCAAAACAAAACCCTCAATATGCGAATCTGCTCAAGAGGTCAGGTGGAGAAATAGGAAGACATTATGATTATATTGGATGATTCCAGTCCCTATAGAAAAACAAGCCGAAGAACATGTGAGTGAAGGCCCTCTCTGCTTAAGTGTTTTTTAATTGTCCATAGAGTCAAATTTACACACATTGCCATTAACTCAGCACAAAGGTGCATGAAGGTTCTGGCCTTGGAACAGGGTGCATAGGATCTGCCTTTGCAAGGGACAAACAGTAAGCTCTTTCCCAGTGAGGCTGATACATTCCAAACATGGGATGGTTTTAGGTTGTCTCTCAAGAGTATCACTGGTCTTCACTCACTGCAGGGTGGCACTGAATAGGGGACTAACCTGGACCCAAGCATGTTTTAGAATTGCCCTTCATTTGATCTGATTTGGGTTTTTTTGTTTTGTTTTGTGTCTTTTTGGTTTTTCGAGACAAGGTTTCTCTGTGTAGCTTTGCGCCTCTCCTGAACTCACTCTGTAGCCCAGGCGGGCCTCGAACACACAGAGATCCGCCTGCCTCTGGGATTAAAGACGTGTGCCACCAGCGTGTGGCCTGATTTGAGTTTTAATGGGGCTCTCCCAAATCAGAAACCTAACTCTCCTGTTTATGTAGTTTCAAAAACATACCACAAAGACTGGTCAAGATTTAACTACTGCCCCCTAGTGGGAAATTATCCAAATAACCTGCTGCTGGTCCCATTTAAGTCTTTATGCCAGTTTAATTAACTTCCTGCTTGGATAATTCTTTGTGGTTTTCTATGTGAGAAGCAAGGTGTTATGGAGGGACATTTTATGTTAACTTCAAGTCTGTAAAGTGTCTAATTCAAACACGGGGTTAGTGGCTCACACAGCCTAATACCACCATAAGTAACCAACTCAAATTACCCAGTATCTTAAGCATGTGAGAACACTGACAAGCTCTACGGAGTCACTAGACACTTCACCTAACAGCTCAATGCAACGTTTCTAGTCACATACACAGATATAAATGAAGTAGGGCAGTTGTCAAGAGTTGATTAAGAGTGCGATGTAAGAAACTTTGTTACCTGGCTTCAACTCACCATCTTGACATCTCAAATAGGTTCTCAACTAGTGAAGAAAACTGGTAAGACACTTAATCTTCTTTTAAACAACAACAAAACCCAGGGTCTCCATATGTAGTTCTGGAACCTACGTAGACTAGGCTGGCCTTGAACTCGAGATTAGCCTGCCTCTCATCTAGTAGAACTGAAAGTGTTCCACCACCATGCCAGACCCCCCAAATAAGTATTTTTTACATTTAACGTGTGTCAAAGAATGAACATGCAGATGTGAAGGTCATAGGACAACTGAGTCACTTCTGTTATGTAGGATCTTGGCTGGGATTGAGCTCAAATCAGGTTTGGCTCTGAATGCCTTACCCACTGAGCTATCCTGACACTGGCCAACAGGCAATTTCCTTCATAGGGCTAGGGAGACAGTGCATATTATAATTTGAAATCATGTCAGGTAGAAAAGATGGTTATTTCTAAACAACCAAATGGTTTAAAATTTTCACTAAAAATGCTTCTGCTAGTACTTAGCTCTACATGCACACAACTGTCTAAAAATACACATTAATATCATAAAAGTTACATGCGACTGTTTGCATTTCTCTAGGCTTTGTGGGATGGTCTGTTCAAGCCTGATGACCTGCAGTTTGATCCCACGAATCCATAGTGGAAGAGAGGCAATTCCTGCAAGCTGTTCTCTGACCTCCACATGTATGCTGTGCCAAATGCACACCCACACACCATACCTACATCTAATTAAAAACAAAAAACTCTAGCCATAACTAAGTTTCCTGTATAAGAAAGATCTAGTGGTTAAAAAACCTTTAACAGGAAAAAAGTTCATGGATACTTCAGTCCTGAGGGTTATACCACTTAATACCTAGAAATTAGTTGTTATATAAGCGTACTATAGCTTTATAAATTATATCTTCTTACTGCCCAGCCACCAAGTAAAGACTGACATTTAACAGAATGAGAGCTCTCCCATCCTAGCGTCAAAAACATTGAAAAAGGATAAAATGTGTACTGATTTTAAGAGATTAGGAAAATACAATCAAGTTGACAAGACTAAGTTTATTCTATAATTTTTATTAATAAAAGTTGACGATATAAAATGAGTGGCTGGGCTTATAGTTTACTACACCAAAGAAATGTAAAAACCACTTAAGATGTTACAATAGCTTATGACAGCAATCCTGATAGAGGCATCTTAAGCTTGGCAGGTAGGTTTCCTTTGACTATATAAAACTAACCCTTATAGTTATGAATGTGAATCATTAAAACTACCATTTGAATTAAAAAAAAAAAAAGATTTCTAAGATCTGCTTGATGGTTTCAAAGCCAAACTGTAGAGAAACCATCATCCCAAAAGATCTGGAAAGTTACCCAATCAAAAATAGCTGATCCTTCTGGATGGACAACTATGCAAGCCAAAGGAATAAATAACAGACTAGGAATGCACCCAAGATCCCCAAATAAATTAGTAAAAGTGCCATTAAGAATCAGACATACCATCATTGTTTAAATACAAATTCAAATTTAAGTCCAAAAGATACAGTAACTTTATTACATAAAATTTCCCCCGTGTGCTAAAAATGTTAACGTACAAGACATATTTGTGTAAGTGCAGAGGGAATTGTGGTGGTGTTAATCATTTTTCATTGCTGAAGAACAATAGGCAGTGGAAATATATAAGCACGCAGAGTCCTCTAAATTCAACATTGTTATATTCCTGTTCAACCAAAATATACTACCATTCTCATATAAATGCCTGCTCATTCATCTTTTAAAAATAAAGTCCGTTCTCTCTCCATAAAGCTTCCTGCAGGACTGACCAAGGTCAGTCCCACGCTAACTGGGGCACTCTCCATCTTTGGCTAGGGCCTCGGCACTGGGACAATGTGGGTCAACACACATCTGGTGCTTATGCAGCTGTTGCAGTCCGTGCAGCACTGTACCTTTAAAAGCTTGTCCCGAATGTACCTTTGGAAAACCAAAAGAAAAGATGTATCTATGGCAAAGTACAAATTCATCCTGATTCCAGAGCAATCAGAACAAAACAGCTCTTTAGTGCAGCTGGGGTTTCATCTACCAAGTTACTTCCAGATGGAATTCCACTCTGCTGTGCTCGAACAACAAGAAGTCAGCTCGTCTACTTGGTATTTCCTAAGGCAAAAATGAAATTAAGCACTGGAAGAAGAGTCCAGAGTGAAGCTCTACAACCGTGGTTCTCATTTACAGCAAATTCATTAACAGATGAATTAAGTACAGACACAAACACAGAGCCCTCTAGCATCTTAGACTGTGAACCCTTAACAATAACATACGTTTAACACATGGGCGCACAGAACCACGCCTCTCTGAGGCTCCATGGAAAAGAACACTTGTTAAAAATAGTTCATAAAAATACCAAGGAGACAATAGAAACCCATTTCATTTCATTGCACCCAAGAATATGACACAAAATATTGGTTTAAAGAGGTAGATGAAAAAGAAAAAGAAAACCAGATTCTCCATTCTTTGTCACTTTTATTCAGTAGTAGGTTTTTTTTTCCTTATTTTCAGTGCCAGACATGGCAAGGAGTGATTACAGCCAACTGTTATTAAAACATTTGTTCGCAACATATACCCCCATTACCACTGACCCCAAACTGACTCATTTTGTGTGCTTTCGTTCTTCCGTTTTAATATGCCACCACCGAGACCAGGTGGAAAGGGCAAGGGTAAGAGATGGAGGGGAAGAGTCCAGGAGGTCAGACAGGAGGAATGCTACAAGCCACAGTAAGAATGAGCTGTATTTAATTTAAAAAAGAGAGGAGGGGTGTACCCCACAAATGATACAGTAATGAGGATACACAAATCCCATAGCATGACTGAAGGCGTTCACTGTGTTTGACGTCATCACAATGGAAGGCATAAAAAGTGGAGTACATCAATGCTGACACAGTCCAGTCCAGTCCATCAGGCAAGATGGTGCAAGAAGTCATTAAATTAAAAGTGCCCTGCCCTTCCCTAATGGCTAGCAGACATGGAGAACAGCCCGGGATGCATCCACACAGCTTTCTCCATGTGGCTATCAAATGTGTTGTTGGATGGCACACTGTCAAACACTGGAAAGGGGCGCCACAATGGACCGCTCTCTTATAGGTATGAATGCTAGATTCAACTATCTCACTAAGCAGGAAGTGGCTCCTCTGCTAGGATTGCCAGCCTAATTCACTTTGTCTTGAAATATGTACAGATTGTTTGTAGTTGCTACAGCAATGATGTTCTCCTTGGGGTGCCAGGCTGTATGAAGGATTTTCTTGTTGAAGTCTAGGCTGTCAACACTTATTTCATCTTTCTTTCGCTTGCCGCTTGCACAGACTTTGCGTGGCTTCAAAACCGTGCGAGGCTTATTGTTTTCCCGTGATGCTTCTAGAGTTATATCTCGCTTTGTGTTCCTGTCGAACATTCTGAAGAAATTATTGTAGGATCCAGTCATGACAACACTGTAAAGGTAGAACACCCAATCAAACTGTTAACGAGAGACTGTTTACTGTAACAATTCAGTGACCAACCTGGCCTAGCACTCTGCAGGAAGCAACTTTTTTAAGCTTATTTGAATTAAGACATAGAGGCTATTGATACCAAAACAAAACACTCGAATCCTCCCCCCCCCCAAAAAAAACCCCACAAATTTACAAAACTAAACAAAGCTGATAGCACCCAAGTACATTTCTCTTCTTGGTATGAATTACCTTCATTGAGTAATTTTTGCAACTGTAGGCCATGTAACCAACCAAACTAGGGAGCTTCTAGAAGTAGCAACCTATGGAGTTCATTCTAACCTCCTCTAAAATGGGGAGGAAGAAAAAAAACGTTGTTGCTATGTTTCATGATGTAAATTATGACCTATTTTACTTGCCCAGATAATCTTTTTTTTTGAGATGAGGTCTCATTATACAGCCCAGATTGGCCTCAGAATCATAACCCTCCTGCCTCAATATTTCTAGTATAGGGATTATAGGCATGTATTTACCATCTCTAGTTCAGATAATGTTTTATGACATTATCTTACAATACGACAATTATGACATTAGCTTACAATAGACTTACTCAAGGAAATAACATAATACCTTCATTAACAAAAAAAATTACTGTACCTGTAACACAAAACAACTTTTTTTTTTAAAATTCTCATGCAGCCCATGATGCTCTCAAAACTCACTATGTAGTATGACCTTTTGTCCTAAATGCTGTGGTTTCGGGTTGTGTGTCAGGAGACCTATTTTCCAAACACACCTTAACTAGCCACTTGCTCAACTTACTAAATATCTTCGAAAGCAGATTTTGACATCTGAAACCTTTGAGTTTACCCACCTTTCTTCTTGAGTCACAGAGTCTCTATAATGTCTATGCACAAGGCAAACTAGGGACTGGTCAGCTAATACATGGGGTGTCACAAAGGATTCTGAGCTATTCAGAATGTCAGTCCCTCAAAGAACTACTGACAATAAAAATCCAATTCAGGATGGTGCATATCTGACAACAAAACTGTTTCTTTAAAAAACGATTCCATAAATTAATCTGGTGGTGCCCCAGATCCAGGTTTGTAAAGTTTGTACAGAACCTATATTCAATGAGGAAATGCAATGAAAAACCATCTATAAAACCACACTGAGAAACCATCTATAAAATAACTTATTTTGTAACAGAAAATTCTCAGGTTATGAAAGACAAGAAAGGATTGAAGAACTCTTTTAGAATAAACAAATTATGACACCATGTCACTTTAGGACAAGAGCAGGGTTCTCCCTGCCATGAAGGGATTGAGACCACCTGCGGGTTCACTGAGTTCTGGACAGCACTGACCAAAGCTGGCTTTGAAGCCGGAGCTGTGGCAGATGGGGTCTCTATCCTTTAGGAAGTGGTGTGGGGGCTGAGAGGGTTTAGTGGTTAACAACACTTTCTGTTTTTACAAAGGCCCAGGTTTCTGTTCCCAGCAACCCACGGCGGCTCACGACCATCTGTTACTCCAGTTCCAGAAGATCCAATCCTCTTTTTTGGCCTCTACAGGCACCAGGCACAAACATACTACACATACATGCAGGCAAACATTTATACACATAAAATTAAGATAAACAATTAGAAGAGTTTGAAAAATAATTTTTCAACATATAATTTGAAAGGAATTATTCCAGAAATCTTTTTTATGATTGTGTGTGTGTGAGAGAGACAAGCGGAGGTCAGAAGACAACCTTCAGGGGCTGGTTCTTCCTTCTACTGTGGGTCGAGAAATCCAACTCAGGTTGTTGGGCTTGGAAGCCTATTTGCTGTGTCCCTCACCCTGCCTGCCCTCAGAACGTATTCTGAATTTGAAAATCACTTCCTTGACGATGGAAGGGAACTGAGAACTGCTAACCACACAGTTCCCAGCCATGGGGAAACTGGCTGTACAGACGCCCACCTACACACCAGTATGTTCTCTTCACATCTGTCCTCTCTGCCTCACATTTAGTAATGACATCATAGGCGCTTACCCTACAGCAGGTATCTGAGTAGGTAATCAGCCCATTATTGAGTCTCATGTGAAACTCAGGTAACTATAACTTAAAAGCCAGATAAAAAAACAAGCATCTCAAGTTCCAGGGCTCTCTATAATGGCTAACATCAAGAAATCTGAATCTCATCAAGCTTTTTAAATTCAATTACTACCAAATAAAGTACCTGTAACTGCTTTAGATATAGCCTGAAGTAACTTCAAAACTATGCTTTGTTTTTATCAGAATACAGTAAGCAGTAAGTGCTTACAATAACATATAAATGACTGCTTCTGCAAAGTGATTGGTTTATTTTATTTGATGTGCATGTGAAGATGCCCTGGAATGTGAGTTACAGACAGTTGTGAGCTGCCACTTGGATGCTGGGAACTGAACCCATTGCTCTGGAAGAGTAGCCAGTGCTCTTAGCTGCAGCCTCCATGAGTGTAGTGCTAACAGGCACTCAAGTACAGCACTGCATCAGTCCCTGCTACAAAACAGTTCTCCAAACAGCAGAGACAGTCATACAAACCCACCACTTTAACTAACTGCTGGCACATCAGAGTTGTGATTGATGTTTTCAATGTTTCTGGAAACATGGTCTGTGCTACTCAGGTCGTCATCAGACTCCTGAGCTCAAATACTCCTCCTGCTTCAGCTGCCCAAGTACGTGGAACTGCAAACACATATTGTACTTGGCTAGCAATGTCATTAATGGGACTCATAAAAAGAGGGGGCAAGATTTTAAAATGATAATTTAAAGACCTATAACTTCTTGTTATAGATCTCTTATGCTCTGCTTTTACTTCGAAAGTCAATGCTTTGGTTTTGTCACTATAGCTCTGTTATTACTAGGTTTATTTCACAAGTACCTGGAAGAAAAATGAATGACGCCTAACTTCTGTCAAAAAAAAAAAAAAAAAAAAAAAAAAAAATCATAGTCATATTTTTACCTAGTGTGACAAGAGGGATGAAATAGCAAGTTTCTTTCCTTACCTGTCAGACCCATTCCAACAACATTCAAATTTGTCAAATATGCAGTCATTTTCATACAGCGAACAAAGTTTACTTCTGAGGTATTCATGTACCTGAGGAGAAAACATATACTCAGTTTATTTCAGTTTATTTTCCTCTCAAAACAGGAAAATAACCAAAAACCCATTTAAAGAGTGTGTATGCACACGATTGAGCCTGTATGATAATGAGTATTCAGAGACGGGTAATGCCTGGGGGGCGCTCACCAACCTAAGACAGAGTGCCTGTATGGCCTAGGCAAGCGTCTCCATGATGGGTAAGGTGACCTGCTGACTTCCCACGCAACCTAAGTCAGAAGCTCATTTTTTAGTAAAAGGGGGACCTGTAGGGCCCTGGCCTCCGTTTTGGGTAACTGTTGCCTTGCTTGCTGACCTTGACCTTGATATCCTCCCTATGCTAATTCCCTCCTGAATGCTTAAGGGAGGTTCCTTGTCTGTGTATCCTGCATAACGGGGGTTAACAGCTTAGATGCAAGATTGTACAACAGCGGTAGCGAACTTCTGCCCTCCGGGGTTCTCCCATTGTGCTGTAAGCCTGTATTTAAGACCTCCTCCCTCCTTCAATAAATAGCATTCGGCATTTAAAAAAAAAAAAAAAAAAAGAGTGTGTATCCAGAATCACACACCCTCTAATCTTACTTCTCCTAGTCCTTTAGGCACAACTGAGGAAAACCACCTTTCTGGGCATTTCAATGTACCCTGACAAGTCTAACTAAAATATCTGATTATTCAAATAAGAATGCACACCCCTCCATAGGTTCATATAGCTGAATGTTTGGTCCACAGTTGGTAATCTATTTAGGAAAGATTGGGTAGTGTTGCATTTTGGAAGAGGTGGTCACTGGGGGTGGGCTTTCAGGTTTAAAAAGCCCAAGCCAGGTCCAGTCTACCTCTGCCTCCTGCCTGTGAATCAGATGTAAGCTCTCAGCTACTCTTCCACCACTATGCCTGCCTGCTTGCTGCTTACATTCCCCACCATGATGAAACTCTTAAGAAAGCCTCCCCTTAAATGCTCCCCATCTTTCCTCCCAGAGACAGGGTTTCTCTGTATAGCACTGGCTGCCCTCAAACTCAGATCCATCTGTCCCTGCCTCCCAAGTTAAAGGCCTGTACCCACCACCACCCATCTTACATGTTTTCTTTTATAAATTGCCTTGGTCATGGTGTCTCTTCACATTAACAAAACAGGAACTGAGACATATAAGCCAGAAGGTATTTGAAGATGGCAGATAACAGACTAACAAAAGAATGTTGCAACAGAATTTAATTTTCACTTCGCACTCAGTCATTACTGCTGATAAGAATGTTGCAGCCGTGGTGGCGCATGCCTTTAATCCCAGCACTCAGGAAGCAGAAGCAGGTGGCTCTCGTGAGTTCGAGGCCAGCCTGGTATAAGAGTCAAGTTCCAGGACAGGCTCCAAAACTACAGAGAAACCCTGTCTCAAAAAAACAAACAAAAAAAGAATGTTGCTTCCTTTCCTTTAAGTACCATTTTCTGAGCACAAATTTAACTTTGGTCTATTATTTTAAACTAAATATACAACATGGCAAGGCTTTGGCTTAGTGACAAACTAATGTCTCTCAGCTGTCTGTCCCCATCTTCTCACTCTCATTTACCCACATCATTTGAAAATTCAATAGTGGGCTATGAAATGGCTTGGTGGGTAAATATACTTGCCACCAAGCCTGAGTTTGATTCCCAAGATAAGCACATTAGAGAGAACTGAATCCTGAAAGCTATTCTCCCACGTGTGCTACGCATGCACACACCACACTCACATACAAAGTATAGTAAAATATTTGAGTGTCGCTTCCTATTATTTATTCAATATAAAAAGCCAACAAAGATGTATCTCTTTTTGAGGTGTAATTCTACATTTACTAATACTTCAAAAAAAGGGTAATTTTGGAAATTAAGTTGGATAAACTAGAAAATAAGTAAATCTATTCTTTAAAAGAAGCATGGGACATTTCTACACAGACAGTGCTTATAGGCATTTCCCAGTTGTTGTGGGATGTCTTTCTGTATGTTGTGAATAAATAAAACGCTGACTGGCCAGTAGCCAGCAGGAAGTACAGCATAGGCGGGACAAACAGAGAGAAGAGTCTGGGAAGTGGAAGGCTGAGGAAGGGAGACGCTGCAAGCTGCCGCCATGAAAAGTGAGATGTAAGGTACCGGTAAGCCACGAGCCACATGGCAACTGATAGACTAATAGATATGGGTTAATTTAAGATATAAGAACTAGATAACAAGAAGCCTGCTGTGGCCATACAGTTTATAAATAATATAAACATCTGTATGTTTATTTTATAAGTGGGCTATGGGAATGCCGGGGCTTGGCAGGATCCAGAGAGAAAAACTCTAGCTACATCCAGTTTTTGCTGAGATCAGAGAAAAAAGAAGTGTCAGTCGTCAGCCATTTCCTTTTGCTGAATGAGAACCTTAAAAAGTGACAGCCACCAGTAGGCACCTTCTACTTGTCTATTTACTTATGCTGCCCAGGTTGGTCTCAAACTTGGGGACTCTATAACAACCCCCTGCCTCACGTTCCAGAGTTCTGGGATTTATGTGTGCATAAGCAAGCTCATTGTAAATATTCACTTTACTTGATGTAAGTACTGACAGATTCCAGCCAAGTCTATGACATTAAGTAAAAATTTCTAACACTCAGAAATTGCAACTGATACAGAATTAGGACAGGATTGGTGGAAAGAAAAGCAGACATCAGAAATAGCCTCCCAGTCTCACAGGGGCCAGCAAGACGCTCTGCCATAATGTGGTGTCTTCCTCAATAGATAATTCAATTCTACAGGCAGAATAGCAAGTCAAGTAACATGTAAGGTAGGCACCAAATCCAGCATTCACAATGGTGCAGGACCTCTCCCCAAACAAGAGCAGACTATGAAGCTAGGGTCTCAGTGTCATGCATAGGGAAGACAGCTGCTAGAAGATGTAGCTCTCCTGGATATTGCCAATACTTTGAAAACAAAACACTATTTCACTCTTTGATTTTGTTTCAATATAACATTTATTTTGAAATTTGAAAAGTTAGAATTCACAGAGATCCACTGTGCCTCCTGAGTGCTGGGATTAAAGGTGTGCACTGCCACCACCCAGCTGAAAAGTTAGATTCTTGAGGGCTGTGTGTTTGTCCTAATTTTGTTAAGTGCCATGCATTTCCTAAGGCTGTTCCACAGCACCGCTTTCCACACCCTGGTCCACAGGCTCTGCTGGGCTGGCTTGTGCTGCACTGCGAACCTCAGTCTCACTTGGGTCAAGGATAGTAGCTATCTGACATGGAGAGAATACTGAACTTACATTCTGCACTGAAGAGGTAACTCCTAAAACCATCAGCTGAGAATTTTTGCCATTTTAAACTAGAAACGATTAGCCAAAGGGTAGATGAGTCATACAATTGGCGGATCAAATTTAAGCCCTGGTTCACTATATTCTACGCTGTCTATCTGCTGAGAGTGCTGCCCACACTTCTCACGTCCATGTACAAAGCAGCATACCAAGTAGCCAACATTAAACCATGTGAGTTAACAAAATTAAGTTTACCTGCAATCCTGAACAGACAACATACACTTTACACAGGCAACAGTAATACATTCATGGCTCTCTGAGGGAAATGGATCATTCTCAACACCCTCCAGGAAGCACCTCTATACACTGTCCACAAGTATACACCCTTCAAAAGAAACACACTGCAAATACCTGGTATGTCTCCACAGGCCTGTTTTCCATATTCAAGTCCCAAATTTTGACTGACAAATAGTCTCTAGTCATCATATAGCGGCCACTATGGCTGAATTTTACATCAGAAATAGAGGAGATGATTTCAGAAAAAAATGACCTGTTGCTGGGATCTTCAGGCTCTTCAAACACTGAAAACAAAGGAGAAAAGTTTAATATTTTCTAAAATAACCATTTAAGTGAGGGGGAAAAAAAAATCACAGACTGATCCAGAAAAAAATAAAACATTTTGCCAGCCTTAGAAACATGTTTCCTCACAAAATCTTTTCAGAAAAATGATGACTACGAAGTGCAGAGCCCTGCTAATGCAGGGTCTGATTTGCACAGGATTCACACGGGACTTTTTACATTAGTGCACCATCTGCCTCTCTATCTGCCTCTATTATTGGTACTCTGGAAATTCCCCCATCCTACCCATCCAAATCTCCAGCTGCCCCCCCCCCCATATAAGGATTTTGTTAACTGGCATGTATCTGAATTTTTTAATGTAACCAAAGGCAAGAAAATAATTTTACAACCTCATCCTTTTATTTTAGATGTATGATGTATATATATATATGCTCACGTATGTAAGTGTACTATGTGTGTGCAGTGTCTAAGGAGGCCAGAAAAAGGTGTCAAATTCCCTGGAACTAGAGCCACACATTCACAGTTTTGAGCTGCCATGCTCTTAAACTGATGAGCCTTCTCTCCAGCCTCACCCATTTTAATGCCAGTGTTTCCCCAATATTTTATAAGGATAAGAGAATCTTTCGTGAGGGGATAGGGGCTTATAGTAAGTTCAAAAGGTTAAGGAAGGAAGGATAAGAAAGGAAGAGAAGACTCAACCACACCTCCATCCCCACCAGACAGACACTCCCACCCCAAGTGCTTCCTGTGGAATAAGCAAAGACTCAGATGGTGTTGGGCAGTTACCCACAGGCACACAGGCCAGGTTGAGTCTGAGTAGACCACTTTAAAGACAGGGCAGAAACAGACTTACATTTAGAATGCCTGTCACAGAGCGCAGATGCCCTCATGTCACATAACCGAATAGTTCCTTTACTGCTGCTGTACACGAATGTGTTACAGCTGTTGGGATGGAATTCTGCTGCTGTAATCACTTCTGTGAGCTCTTCCATATTGGCAGGCTTGATATCCACAATATCTAGACAGCATTTCATTAAGGAATCTCCACTCAGAAAAGGACAAATAACTATTTCTTCTTAATGACACTCTACCCCTTTTTATGAGCAAACCCCAGAAATGTTAAAATGTGTTTGTTTTTTCTTCTTTTTTATTGAGTCTTTATATATATATACACAGAGAGAGAGAGAGAGAGAGAGAGAGAGAGAGAGAGAGAGAGAGAGAGCACGCGAGAGAGAGCACGCGAGCGCGAGAGAGAGAGCACGCGAGAGAGAGAGCACGCGCGAGCTTATGCTGGCCTGGAACTCTTGTTCATCCAGCCTCAGCCCACTCAATGCTAGGATTGTTAAGACAGCACTATTACACACAGGCAGTAATAAATCTTTAAACCAGTTTCATGTTCCAACGTTAATGAGAATATTTTTGTAATTAAAATCTTAAATATATTAAAAATACAGCAAAACACTTGATTTCAATTTTCTTAGGCACAAAAGAAATTCCCTAGAACTCCATAGATTCTATTTTGGGATTAGCTCATATGATACTTATTTTTATTTTCTCATTATGCTAACTTTTTCTCAGTTTTAATTACTTAGTGGGGAGATGACACAAAGATAGAAAGACATTACAAAGCAAAGGACTCGGATACATGGAGAGAGAAGATAAATCTAATATAGACACAATATTTCTTTACCAAACACCATATTAAACAAATCAAATGGATACTAAAACTCCTGTCTGTAATTTCCAGATGCCAGAGATTAATCCGCAAATCATCCGCTGATAAGTAGGTTTCGTAATCACTATTGATAGAAATTGAGTTGATGTGGTAGGTATGAGCATTGGCAAATATTCTCCGTGGACTGGCCTCCACCATTAGATCCATGGGCCTAAATACTGGCACCTGTCAACAAAAATGAAAATGCAGATTCACAAGACCATTATTCCACTTTTGAGAATACAAAACGTAGGAGAATTAAGAATGAGGTTTTTTTTTTAAAGCCACTGATGTTGGTTCTGTTTAAGCACCAAAATGGGAGAAAGAAAAATAATCTGAACAACTACCTTCTTCTTCAGGAAGAAACAATACTAGCTTACAAATCACAGTTATGGTATAAAAATAGTACATGTTTATGGTTTGAATTAACAAAGCTAAAAAAAAAAAAACCCAGTTTCTTATTCTTAGCATCTTTAGTATAAATTGTAAGACTCTGTCCATTTCTACTTTCTGAGCTCCAAAGAAGCTTAGATTGTAACAACTAAGATTCCAACTCTGAAAGCCAAAACCAGAGATAGAATAGTATGAAACAGTCTATGTGCTGTCCAGCTCTGTCCCCGGCAGCAGTTGAGTCTTCTCCAGAGCTATTTTTTCTGTTTCAATGAGAAAGAGACAGTGTCCCATAAAGACCTGTCCACCCGTGGGGCTGAGAACAGAGCCCTAATGGCATCTGCTTGGTAGCCAGGCTACACAAATACTGACAAAAATCTAATTAGAAACAGTTTTCTTTCTTTCCAGCCCTGACTGTCCTGGAACACATACTATGAAGACCAGGCTGGCCTCAAATTCAGAGATCCACCTTCCTTTGCCCTGCTGTAGTGCTTACCCGTAATGTAGTGACTGTAGTAGGATCTCTATACCTTCCATCTTCCTCTTTCAAGTTATAACCTTCTGGTCTTTTGTCTCTTTCACTGATTTTCCATAATTTTATTGTTTTATCTGGGGAAAGAATGAAGAAAGTCTTAAAAAAATGGCAGGAAAAAATAATTGATAGAAAAGCTATTTTAAAATCTTTTAAGTATGCCATATAATAATTCACGTAAAGGAATTTTTACTCCCCCCACCCTTTCTTTCGACAAGGTTTCAAGTGGGTAGCCCTGACTATCCTAGAACTTGCTATACAGACCAGGCCAGCTTCAAACTCACAAAGATCTTCCTATCTTTTGTCTTCCAAATGCTGGAGTTAAAGGCACAGGCAATCATAGCAGCCTTTTTGTTTTGTTTGTTTGTAGACAGGGTTTCACTCTGTAAACCAGGCTTCCCTAGAACTCTTAGACAGCTCAGGTGCTGGGATTAAGAGTGCCCCCCCCACAGGCTACACTTAACAACAACAAAAAGAATTCATGTGCTTTTTCATCATCAAGTCTAATTAAGGTTTCCAACTTTCAAAAGTAAATGTATATGTATAATCACATGTCTATGTGCACAAGCATGTGTGTGCACACTTGCCCAGCATTCAATGTTAAAGGTAGAAAATACTCAATGGACTCAGCACTTCCTATTACTGAGTTCAACTGGCAAGGCCCAGCTCCTTGGATCCCATCCCAATATATCTTATTGGAAGACCAGAATCCTTGATAGCATAGGATGATGAATTTGCCCTTTCTCCTCTTGGATCAGTGATTCCCTAAATACAAAACAGGGACCTGAAAAACAGTGTTTAAAAGTAAATCCTCACTGGGCGATGGTGGCACATGCCTGTAATCCCAGCATTTAGGAGGCAGAGGAAGGCCTATCTTTGTGAGTTCGAGGCCAGTCTGGTCTACAAATCAAAGTTCCAGGACAGCCGGAGCTGCTACACAGAGAAACTCTGCCGTGTGTTTGTGTGTGTGTGTAAATCCTTAACCCCTTCAAGACAAAAATCCCTATAAGGGATTATACAATAGCCCACTTAAAATTTATATCTATATATCTATATCTATATCTATATATAAATAAAACCTTGGAATAAGTTTAGAATTACAGAAAGATTCAAAGATAGGTGTACTCTCATATACATTTTACCTAGTCTCTCTAATGTCAACATCTTAAGCAACAATGACATACTTGTCAAAACCATGTATAATACTAGTAAAACTAAGGTATCCCTGAGATTTAAGTAAGTTTCCTACTAACACCCTTTTTCTGTCCCAGGATCCAAATACCACAGCATTTAGTCATCAAGCCTCCTCAGTCTTTAAATCTGCCTCTCAGACTTTGATCATTTGTCTTTATCTAGATAGCTGTGAGCAGTGGTTTCTGAATGTTCCTCTTTGGAGAACACAATGGTGAAGTGATCTCTAAGCTTATTATACAAGGGTACAGACTCTGTCAGCATAACTTATGGTTGGTGGCTGATGCTGCCAGGCTTCTCCACTGCAGTTGCACACGTGCTCACATGATTCTTTGAAAATAAAATCTACCCATGTGTTATTTGTAATTATTTACTATGGATTCCTGTATGATTATATTTAGTTATAGTTCTAAAATGGTATTTTTTTCCAAAAGCAAGACATCTCTAATGTTCTTACACACGCAAAATTGAATATCCTAGTTTTAAATAGCTTGGAAGCCAGTTTACAAGTGGAACAAAACAACTGCTACAAGGGAGACATCAGTGACAGTGTGGCCATTTCCACTGCCTGCTTACAACACTTGATACAAGATGAAATGGGCTGGGCGGTGGTGGCGCATGCCTTTAATCCCAGCACTCGGGAGGCAGAGGCAGGTGGATCTTTGTGAGTTCGAGGCCAGCCTGGTCTACGGTGCAAAGCTACACAGAGAAACCCTGTCTCAAAAAACCAAAAAAAAAAAAAACCAAAAAAAAAAGATGAAATGGAAACGTAAAAACTGCTAGCTTTGGTGACTTACGATCTACTTCTAAGCTCTAGTGTAGATCTTGTTTGTAATTCTCTTGTAGCTGAGTTATGTGCTTCCTGTGCACTATTTAGTTTATAAAAAGATGATTAAGAAATACATGCTCAGATACGAGCCATAAGCCTATTTTTCTTTTTTTTTTTTGGCCTTCAGAAGATGTAAACATCTGCTTAGAAATCTCCTTCCGAGGTTGATGAGGATGACAGGTGCCCCACCACCTCAGCTGTCTTCCGCCTACTGAAACTCATCAACCATGTAAAAAGTCCCGATAGGAAACCACAACATACTTACCAAACTTTCAGATGGGATGAATTAGTTAATGTTTTTTTTTTTTTACATTTACAAGAGAAAACAAAACAACAAAAAGCCCTCTAAAGCAAACAAACCATCTTGAAAAACTTGGATATTCTTTTTAGGCATATTTTCTTAACTGTGAAGCTTGTGGCTCAAGAATTAAAACAAAAATTTTTGTTTCAGTGATAAAATACATAATATTGAAGTACTAGGACAGCTACATGATCTCAGTGTAGTGCTTTGGGGAGCAGTCAGACAGGAAACAAATCATCCCATAAAAATGCATTTTACCTAGCGTTTCTGCCCCATAGCAGGTATTATGTCAGAATGACCAACTCCACAGAACCACACAATGGAGTGTGATTTTATACCTTGCTGGAAATGACCATTCATTTCTCAAGCTCTCTTCTTTCTGAAATGTCTACTCTGCTATTTCCCTAAACTGCCAACAAATAACAAAAGTGTTCCACCAATCCAAAGGTCTCTGTAATTCTCCTGCTACAAGCAGAGGGTAAGGAAAACCATGAGGCAAAGTTTGTTTTGTGGAAATGCAGCTTTATGTGTGTTTTAAAATTTCTTGCCAAAAGCTTTGAGAACAACCTATTTACTAGGGGCTCATGTTCAACATGGTAATCGGGTGTCCTGGGTGTAGAAGAATTACCAAGACGCAGGGAGAGGCAAATGAAGTTTTTTGTTTTTAAATTTGCACTTAATTTTATGTGTATGGATTTTGTCTACATGCATATTATGTGAACCATGTATATTCCTGGTACCCACAGACTCCAGAAGAGGGTGTTGGATCCCCTGGGACTGGAGTTAGATAGGCTATGAGTGCTAGAAACCAAACTTGAGGGCTCTTAACCAGTAAACCATCTTTCCGACCGACCGACCCAAGGATTTTGTTTGTTTTTAAAGAACACTCAAAGAACATAGACTTGATGCAGTTATCCCAAGTAATATCTATCTTTTTATTGGTATAAAGACCAATGTTGGGGGAGGGCTATGATGCTGTATCTCACAGTTAACAAGGACCATACTATAGATGCTGACATTTCCCAAATGTTTTCTCTCCCTCAAAGTGTTGGGGTAGCTCAAGTCCTACTCTTCCTATACCTCCTCTATCCTCCCTTCATACTCAGATACAACAGCTTATAAAATGCTGACCTTTTTTTAAAAAAACTTTATTTTTATTTTATGTGCATGTTTTTTTTTTCTGCATGTCTGTGTGACGGTACCAGATCCCCTGGAACTGGAGTTACAGATAGTTGTAAGCTGCCATGTGGATGCTGGGAGTTGAACCCAGGTCCTCTGGAAGAGCAGTCAGTGCTCTTAACCACAGAGCCATCTCTCCAGCCCATAAAATGCTGACCTTTTTTTAATACTGTCATATTGAACCCTATTTTCAAATACATACACATAACTCCCTGAGGTATCACTTAGTTCTGTCTTATTTAGAAATCAGCAATAACAACAAAAAAACTGCAATCTGTTCTATCAGGCCTATAGTGGTTTGAATAATCATGGCCCCCATAGGCTCATTTATTTGAATGCTTAGTCACCAGGAAATGGCAGTATTTGAAAGGATTAGGAGGTGTGGCCTCATTGGAAGAGGTGTGTCACTGGGGGGTGGGCTTTGAAGTTCTTTTTTTGGGGGGTGGGCTTTGCTCATTTTCAGTTTCTCCTCCACCCCCACCCCAAATCCCAGCTTGCAGATCGGGATGTAGTTCTCAAATACTTTTCTGGCACCATACCATACCTGCCGTCATGGTTCCCACAATAATAACAGACTAACCCTCTGAAACTGTAAGCAAACCCCAATTAAATGCTTTCTTTTGTAAAAGTTGCCTTGGTCTTGGCATCTCTTCACGGCAGCAGAACAGTGACTAAGACAAGGCCCTTAAATAATATGTAAAAGTAGTCAGTATTTTCAAATACCAGTGTTGAGAGGTATTATCTACTGTCTACAGATAAAGACTACAGACTTATAGACCCCTGGCCTAGAAATTCATGGGAATTTCTAGTAGCCTCACCTCGCAAACAGCCCCCAAGTGCTCAGTGCCTAAATTAAGGCTCATCACAGTTGGGCACTGACTTATACCTATAACCCCCATCTCAAAGCCAAACAAAGGCAACGCTTATTTGGTGACACTTTTGCTAGAAAAGAGCAAGACAAGGCAGTCTACAGAAGCTGCATCTGGACATACATAAGTGAATGATAACTAATGATTTGCAATGAGGAAGAGAAGGGAGACTTGAGCACCGATTGGCCCTCATTACACTACTGTCTCTACTTGAACTCTTGGAAGGCCTGTACTCTCCCTTCAGAAAAAGTAAAAATATGAACTGCCATGAGGTCTTGTGGCCCAAGCTTGCAATCCCAGTCTGCCTGGGTAATCTAAGGCTAGCCTGGGCTAAAATGTAAGACTGTCTCATTATCTCCCTTGCCTCATATTTACAAAGTACTATTTGTATGAAAAAAGAGGAAGATGGGGAGTAAAAAAAAAAAAAAAAAAAAAGTAATTGGGAGAAAAATAGGGCCCTGAGGAGGCAAATTCGTGGAATTGGGAGTGTCAATATTTTATGGACTGCATATGGATCCCAAAATTCAATGCAACAGACTACAGGGTATAGAGTGGATGAAGAGGGCTCTAGTTATATTCAACTGTGTTTGTTACCCTAAGAAGTCATGAGTCTACAATCTGCAAACAGAAAGGTGTAAGTGCTAAGATTTGCTTCTATTAATAGTTAGATGAGAAAACATGAGATTTCTGCTACCATGTTATCAGCCTCAAAAAAGTTTTCATCTAAATTTTTCTAGACTATGCCACCCAGATCTCTAAGTACCACGCTCATCTCATCTCTTTAATCTCAAGGTCCCAGTGACTGGGGGAAGGGGGGATCACTCAACTCTAATTTGTCACACAGGACTTCAAATTTTGACCTCCATCTCACACAGCTCTAAGCCTCAATAACAACTTTCCATGCACACAAGTACAGTTAGTATAAGAATCTTCTTCCAGCATGAGGCTTTGTTGAGAAGAAAGTGATATGCTAATGGAAGTCAAAGAAGGATATTCTCCTAGAGATCATCCTGGCACAGAAACCATCCTGTGCCCAGTTTAGAAATGAACATTTTCTGAATACTGGTTCTGCATGCATGCCAAGGTACCGCATTACTATGTATTCATAACAGTACTGCAATACAGACACTGCTGTCTCTATGTCTGCTGGTAAGAAACAGTCAACTCCGTATTCTGGATCAGACCAAGGCCACAAGGCTTAAAGGAGGCAGAAATAAAAGCAGCCTAAATAGAAATTGGTACCCTAGAATCTGAGACTTGCAAGTCAACAATAAAAGAAGCAAAAGTAGTAGACTTTACATTCTGTACAAGGAAGGGGCTGTATCCTCTACAGGACACGTGCCCACGTGGGTGCCTGAAAACAGAAGATGCATACTTACCATTGGTAGACAATAAAAACTGGGCAGCATTTTTCTGGGGTAACCACCTAATTTTGTTGATCTTCTCTTCTATTTCTAAGCTTTTCAAGTAGTCAAATTCTGGCTCATGGCTCTGGAAGGTGCTGTAAACATTGTATTCTCCTCTGCTATGAGACTGGATTTTGTTCTACAACAGAAAAGAAAATATTTGGACTATGTTGAAATATGTATCTAACCATAATCAACTCCAACAGACTTTGGAATTGTCGGTGAGCCCACCAGGCAGCTCTATCTTACATGTTATTACACCATTTTCTGTATTTAAAGTCCTTCAAGGAGCAAGAAAACTTTACAAAGAATAAACAAGAAACACTTCATAAGTAAATTCATTCAATAGGCAAATAGTGGAACAAATACAGACTAACTTGATTAACTTGCATACTAAATAGCATGGTTATACTGTAAAGAAATCTGAATACCCACAAAATGAATACCATCCAAAATGTAAAAATTAAGGAGACAATGCTCAGAAACAGCTGGCTGGAGCACGTTTTATCTGCTTTGTTATCTAACGTGATGATTGGTATTGTCTGTTCTGAAGCCTCCTTCCTGTATTTTACTATTGAAAACCCCTTAAGAAAGGTGCTCTAGCCGGGCGGTGGTGGCGCACGCCTTTAATCCCAGCACTCGGGAGGCAGAGCCAGGCGGATCTCTGTGAGTTCGAGGCCAGCCTGGGCTACAGAGTGAGTTCCAGGAAAGGCGCAAAGCTACACAGAGAAACCCTGTCTCGAAAAACCAAAAAAAAAAAAAAGAAAAAAGAAAGGTGCTCTCATAAATCCAACAACACCATGTGACCCTTATCACCCATCCTGAGAACACTGTTAGGGAGAACTCTGCTACCAATCAAGTATGTATCAGCACCCTGACGATGCCTGCCTGAACCTCTGCTACACAGCTTACTCTACTGAGTTCTCTGATCACAGGAACCTTGCACACTGATGCTTACTTAGTATCAGTCTGCTGAAATATACTGGTTCAGCTGAAGGGATTAATATGAACAGTACTTGTGAAGAGCTTCAGTTAACACCAGTACCTCAGCAAGTACAAACTATAATCAAACAATCAGAAACACTTTCATGAAAAATACTGTTGAAAAATCTTATTCAAAAAAGAACTATTGGAAACTTGGGAAAATAGTTTAAATAAAAATGTAATTTTACAGATAGACCTAATCGTTTTAATGAAAACTGAGTTATCAATTGAAACGTTTAGAGCTGTAACCTGTTCCCCATCCACATCAGAAGAAAACTGTTCAACTATCTTGGAAACATACACTTTGGTTTGTTTTTCTAACAGGGTCCTCAGGACTGTTATAACTGTCAGTTATTCTTGGACACACCAATTATCAGTGAGTGGGTCCGCCAATGTTAAGAATGCAGAGCATACCAATAACATACCCAATTTTGGGGGTATGCTGATGTGAAAGCCAATTTTAGTCTTTGTCCCACTGCCACACTCATATGCCAAATTCCATAAGGTAAACCATGGACTCTGTAAACTCAAGTATCACGTTAGAAGGAATGATGTCAAACTTCCACCTAAATTTATCCAACCAGCCTCACATGAAATAATAAATGGAACTATAATTGCTATAACGAATACTGTTTTAGCCTTTTTTATATCCTATTTAAACAAGGAACAATTGTATATAGTACTATGACTAAGGCTTAAAAGGGAGTTAACAGAATCCTGTGTCACAAGTATACACACTTCAAGTACAGTGTATAGAATAAAGAGAAACTACACACTGTATTTAATAAAAAAATGCAAACCCATGAAATCAAAATTCTCAGAAACAGAACCAAAATACCATCCTACAGACTCCTCAAGAATCACACAAGGTTCACACATGACCTATTACAAGGTCCCAAAACAAAATCAAGGAGGAGTCTGGTAGTCTCTGTAGACCAGGCTGGCCTCAAACTCACAATTTCCCACAGAGAAAACTGTATCTAATTTCCCACAGAGAAAACTGTATCTAAAAGTTAAAAGAAGCCACACACCACTACACTACAGAAGAGCAGTGAAGAACATGGTTAACAGACAAAATGGCCTAGCACTAACAAAAAGATATCTCAGACTACAGAAATGAGCTTGCAGCCAGTCCTGACCTTTCCTCCAACATAAGAACCTGTGCTTAGATTAAGTGACCATGGCAGCAGTGTTCTCTAATGATAGTGAACAAGTATGAAAAATAAGAGAGTCTTACATCTTCAACACAGATCAAAGTCAGAAAAAGGCTTTCTGGGTTTCACTAAAACAGCAACAACAACAAAAAAAAAATCAGCTCTCCTGTATCACAGAGAATTATGATGCATTCTAAAATGTATTACGCTTGGATTTTCTTCCATTGCCTTTCTTTTCACATCGCCTTTTTCTTAGTTTGCCTTTGATCACAAGAAATCTATTCTTCATCAGATGCTCTATTTGTGTGAAATCTTCTGTAACAAATGTACAGGTGGTTAATCCTCAACAGTAGCAGCCAGAAGAATGAATAAAGGGGATGCTTGGGGCAGAAAAGGGGGCTCAGAAGTGCACAACAAGCCACACAGAAAGAGCTTCCGAGGGAAGCGCCAAGACCTACTTAGATTCACTCCACACAGCACATTCCGAAGAGTGACCACAGAAGAGAGACAAGACAAGAGAAGAAGAACCTGTCCTAACAAGACTGAGTACAGCGAGGAAGGCAGAGCCACACTCAACAGGGACAAGGAGAGACGCAAACAAGGCACACACGCCAGAGGGGTCAGGCTTGGATTCTGACCATGAGAGCCTTGCTGTACAGCATCCACTGGCAACCAGGCCCCTATCTCAAGCCAAAAAACACATTACAGACACAAAGGTGAGTGAGCAACCATAATTCGAGGACAACTCTGTTTTCTACCTGCCACATGTGAAGCACTGGCCACATACTGAACACCTAAAATATGGCTACTATAATCAAAGGGAAATTCACTCACTCCTTCATTCACTCCAGTTTTGCTATATAAACCAGGATTGCCTCAGACCTGTGATTCTCCCCTATCAGCCTCCCCTGTGCTGGATTACAGGCACGCACCACAATTCTTGGAAGGGATTACTGTCTTGCTAGTTCATTCATTCGTTCATTCATTTTCCAGCTTTTAAGATGGGTTTATCGGTTACTTGCGTGAACAACTCACCACTGAAAAGTCCAACCCCCATCCATTTTTGCATCTTCCATACTTCAGCATTTCTAAGATGGCATCCCATTGTAGCTGGAGAGCATAGTGCCAAGAGTCTCAGGTGGAGGCCTTGGGAATATCAGCAGCCTCATTACCACAGCCCTAACTATCGTATGGTATTTTCTCTTCATTTCCCTACCACGACTACAGGGAGCTGGCTTATCTATTCTCTCTCTCTCTCTTTTTTTTTTTTTTTGGGGGGGGGGGTGTTTACAAGACAGGGTTTCTCTGTGTAGCTTTGTGTCTTTCCTGGACCTCACTCTGTAGACCAGGCTGGCCTCGAACTCACAAATATCCCTCTGCCTCTGCCTCTGCCTCCCAAGTGCTGGGATTAAAGGCATGCGCCACCGCGCCCGCCGGCTTATCTATTCTTTAATAAACTGAATTGCAAATGGCCACATGACCAGTGGCTACACACTAAACAACATAGCTCTAAGTCACCATGGGAGTATCATCCAGGATCTTGTGGCAGAAAAGTATTTCCAACTGGATTCATATTAATAGCCTATTTATAGAAATATATCATCTAGTAAAAGAAAAGGCAAGCCAAACCATGGGACACACTGTCAACTAATGTACTTTACGATGAGTTCTTGTGTAAAGTATACAAAGTCCATAAATCATAAAAAAAAAAAAAAGACAGCCCCAAAAGCTTACTGGAGTTTTTAAAACCGTTTACTAAAGATGATATCCAAAATTCACTAAATACGTTAAGTCTCCCAAGTGCTCAGATTATAGGTATGTGACACTATGCTCGTCTCTCAACCTCAATGCACCAGCAATAAATAGTACAAATTAAAGCTGCAGTAATATATTACACACAGAGAGATATCAGCCACCTCTCATATACTCTCTCTCTTATCCCTGCATCACTTCTTTCTTTCATCCTTATCCCCTCTTTTTACTTAATTGCAACTTTCCACAGATTTAATAATCTTTAAAATCTGTAGACCCTAACATTATCCCAACTTTCCTTCCTCAACTTCCATTTTTTCTTCAAAGTCAATCTAATATTTATTTCTTATGCTTGCTCACCCTATTACTCCTAATCTTATTAAGTAAAAATCTAAGTGTGATTAATCCACACTATTCTTGGTTACTCATCTTCCAACAGCTATTAAAGTAAAAGAGGCCATTATTACTATCACCACACAGCTGTGGCTCAACTCCCAGTTAGTCCTACTTGGGGAATAGCCCAGCTCTTAAACCAAGCACCCTGAACTCCTAGAGTGAACACACTCAACTCTACCACATTCAAGTCCCATTTGCAGAACACTCCTCCAAAACTTAATCACTGTAATGGCACCTAGTGAGAATAAATCAGATGTAATCCCAGACAAAGAATTCAAAATAGTGTTCAAAGACACAAACAGTTGAATGAAATAAGGAAGGCAATGGATAGGAGCCAAGAATTCAAAGAGAAACACTGATGAAAAACTAATCTCAAATGTGGGAAATAAAAAGTCCCATGAAGTCTCAGCAATAGACTAGATCAAGGAAGATAGAGTATCTGAGTTTCTTGAATACAGGGTGGAAGAATCAGAACACCCCAACTATGAAAAGAATAAAATAATGAAGTACCAGTGAGAATTACAAGACACACATGGCACTCTGTATCGTTCCAATTTTAGTATATGTGCTGCCAAAGCGAGCACACACATGGCACTCTGAAAAGAGCAAGTCTAAGGCCATACTTAGAGAAGAACCTTGTTCTAAAGGCACAGAAAATATTTTCAAAAGATCAGAAAAATTCTCAGGAAGAAGTGACACAGGAGGCATTCAGGACACAGACAAGACAACCAAAGAACATCCCTCATCAAACCATCATTCAAACACCAAATACACAAAACAAAGAAAGTAATCTCAAAGCAGCAAGAGCAAAGCAGTCAAGTCATTTATGGAGCGAGGCCCATCAGAGCAGCAGCAGAATGGCAACTGAAACTTGCAAAGCCAGGTGGTCTCAGCTCTGAAAGTAACAAATGCCAATCCGGACTACTCCATCCAGCAAGCTATCTGTCATAACAGAAGGAAAAATAAAAATTTCCCACAGTGAAAATAAAAGTTGGGCTGGAGAGACGGCTCAGAGGTTAAGAGCACTTCTAGAGATCCTGTATTCAATTCCCAGCAACCACACAGCGGCTCACAACCATCTATAATGAGATATGGTACTCTCTTCTGGTATGCAGACATACCTGCAGATAGAACACTGCATAATAAATACATAAATACATAAATCTTTTGTAAAAAAAGAAAAAGACTAAAGCAACTTATGACCATGAGGTCAGCTTTACAGAAGATATCTAAAGGGAGAGAAAAGCAAACCCATCTACAAGGACACAAGAGGAATAAACAATACTAGAGTAATAGTTAAAACCAGATGAAGAAAACACCAAACACTACAAAAATCAACAAAATACAAACCTTTCCACAACAACTCTGAATATTAATTATCTCAATTCTCCAATCAAAAGCCACAGATTACTACTGGATCAAAAAACAGGTGTCATCTATTTGTTGACCCCAAGAAATGCAACTCACCACAAAAAAGAACTACTTTAAGGTGAAAGAATGGAAAAAGGTATTCCAATCACTTAACATAAGAAGCAAGCAGGTGCCACTAACAGCTGATAAAAAACAGGCTTCAAACCACAGCTACGGAGAAAAGAGAAAAGGCCACGTCACACTGACTGGGGAGACAATCTATCAATGGACAGCGTGATTCTAAAATCATATGTCCCAAACACAATTGCACACCCAACTTCATAAAAAACTACTAGATAAGCCGGTCGGTGGTGGCGCACGTCTTTAATCCCAGCACTCGGGAGGCAGAGGCAGGTGGATCTCTGAGTTCGAGGCCAGCCTGGGCTACAGAGTGAATTCCAGGAAAGGCGCAAAGCTACACAAGAGAAACCCTGTCTCAAAAAACCAAAAAAAAAAAAAAAAAAAAAAACCAACAACCTACTAGATATAAAGTCACAGACTAGCCCCAGTACAACAGTAGTGGGTGACTTCAATACCCCACTTTAGGTCACCCAGATAAGAAAATAGAGAAAGATTTAAAAATCAAATGACATCACAGATCAAATGAACTTAATAGACACCTACAAAGCATTCCTTCCATCCAAACACTGTAGAATACACTTAGGAGCTCATGGAACTTTCTCTGAAAACTGATCACATCTGTTTCAGACAGGAAGCATGTCTTAAACACAGGAAAACAAAAACAATTCATTGCATTCTATTTGATCACAATAGAGTAAGACACAAAGTTAACAGCAAGATAAACTCATGAGCATACACAACCTCATGGAGATTAAGCAACACACTAAAATCAAGAAGGAAAGAAAAACATTTCTAGGGTCAAATAAAAATGAAAGTATTAACATATCCAATCCTATGTGTTATGATGAAGGCAGTGGGGGGGGGGCAGTTTAGAGCTCTAGGCACCTGCAGTAACAAGTTAGAGAAATCACTCAATAACACACTGGGGAGAAAAAAAAACAAACAAATCAGCAGGTAGGAAGAGACGGTGAAGAACAGAGTATAAATTAGCAAAACGGAAACCAACAACAATCAACCAACCACAGAGCTAGTTCTTTGAGAAGGAAAACAAGATAGACAAACCCCTAGCCAAACTAACCAAAAGTGAGAGAAGATCCAAATCAATTAAATTAGAAATGAAAAGGAATCCATTATAGTGGATACCAATGAAATTCAGAAACCTATTAAGTCTTACCTAAGAAAACATATTAGGAAAGTCGCAAAGAAATGGATGAATTTTTAGACAACTGTTCTACCAAATCAAGATGAGATAAATTTAAACACATCTACAAGGAGCACTGAGATTGAAGCAGTAATTAAAAATCCCCAACCTGCTGGGCAGTGATGGCGCACGTCTTTAATCCCAGCACTCGGGAGACAGCGCCAAACGGATCTCTGTGAGTTTGAGGCCAGCCTGGTCTACAGAGCGAGATCCAGGACAAGCACCAAAACTACACAGAGAAACCCTGGGGAGAGAGAGAGAGAGAGAGAGAGAGAGAGAGAGAGAGACAGAGAGACAGAGAGACAGAGAGACAGAGACAGAGAGAGAAAAGCCTCCAACCAGGAACTAGGAGAAAACTCCCTCAAGTTGTCCCCTGACCTCCATAAGTGCACACAGCATGTATACATACACACCCAGAAACATATATAAACAGACTATAATTTTGGAACATATCTTTAAGTAGGCAGAGATGGACAGGATACATAGTGATACCTATTTTTTGTTAAGGTATTTAAAAAAAAAAGTCTCCCCACCAAACTAAGTCCAGGGCCAGATGGACTGATTCATTGGAGAATGTTACTAGACATTCAAAGAACACCAATGCTTCTCCAGCTATTCCATAAAATAGAGAAGGAAGGCAGGTTACCCTAGTCTTTATTATGCTAGTATCACCTTGACACCAAGACCAGACAAAGCTGCAATAAAATTGTAACCCAGACCAACTAGCCTGAGGAACTTAGAAGCAAAATTCTAAAACAAACAAAGAAAAACTACATCTTGCTGCCTGAACTCAGGAACACAAACAGATCACATCAAATTGGTTTCACTCCAGAGATGCAGAGGTGGATGGTTCAATATAAGTAAATCGGTAAATGTTATAAATTGGACAAATGGACTAAAGGACAGAAATCACGTGGCCATCAAAAATAGATACAGAAAGGACTTTTGACTAACTTCAACATCCCTTCATGCTAAAAGTCCTGGATAGAAAGAATATATCTCAACATAATACAGGCTATATAATACACACCTATAACCAACACTAAATGGGAAAAACTTCAAAGCATTTACAATAAAATCAGGAATAAGATACTCCTATCCAATACAGTGATGGAATGAATTCTTAGCTAGGACATAAGACAGGAGAGAACCAGGGACTCAGTGGTTAACACTGGCTGCTCTCCTAAAGGACCGACATTGAAGCCTAAGCTCTGCAGTGGGCAGAAGTTAATAATACAGAGACTAGTTGTTGTGGAATATTAGTGTTACATTTGTTTATGCTGTGGAAGATTTGTTTAATAATGCAAAGACGTGTTGCATTCTTTTCTGTTGCATTTGTTTAATTCTGTGAAGCTGTGTTACTCTGCCTGTAATAACACCTGATTGGTCTAATAAAGAGCTGAATAGCCAATAGCTTGGCAGGAAAAAGGATAGGTGGGGCTGGCAGGCAGAGAATAAATGGGAGGAGAAATCTGAAAAAGAGGAAAGAGTGAGAGAAGGAGGATTCAAGAGGTCAGCCACCCAGCTACACAGCCAGCCAAGGAGTAAGAAGAAAAGTATACAGAAATAGTGTAAGATAAAAGCCCAGAGGCAAAAGGTAGATGGGATAATTTAAGTTAAGAAAAGCTGGCAAGAAACAAACCAAGCTAAGGCCAGGCATTCCTAAGTAAGAGTGACTCCATGTGTTTGGGAGCTGGGTGGCGGGGCCCCCCAAAAGAGAAAAGAGTAAAAAAACAAACAACTACAACCAGTAACTGATCAAAGTGACTGGGAGCTTCAGCCCTAAATATATTAACTCCCCACCCCTATCCTTGCCTCAGTAAACATCCCAGATATGATGCAAAGAATTGAAGAGCCACAAGTTAGGGAAGAACGCCAGAAAATGTTTGTTTTGTGGATAAGATCCGGCCGTTGTACCAGTAAATTCACAGCAGAGTGGTTACCTGCACAAGATTTAAACAAGTCAGCCAGCATTTCAGCATAGATGGGAGAGGGGACTTACGCTCCATCCTTAGCTGAAGATCTACTGTCAATTGGTGAATACTGGGGGAGGGAGGAGTCATTTTTCTTTCAGGATACAGCCGGTGGTAGGCTGCCCGGAGTCTGGTGGATGGCCCTACACCCTTGTGTACATATGGACACACTAGCTGGACTATGTCAAAGAAGGGAAGGAGGAGAAAGGAAGAGACAGAGACAGGAAGGGTTAAAGGGAGCTTCAGGGAGGACTGCAAGATAGCAATGTTCACAAACATGTATGCAAAAATGAAATTCTCAAGGAAAAAACAATACTGGTTAAAAAGAAAGGAACCAGCAAGGTGTGGTGGTGCACACATTTAATCCCAGCACTTGGGATGCAGAGGCAGGAGGATCTTTGTGAGTTCAAGGACAGCCTGGTCTATAGCTAGGTCAGCCAGGGTGACAATTAAGATCCTGTCTCAAAAGAAAAGCACGAATTATTTCAATATTCACCACCTCACCTGAGCATCCACAGAAACAACAACACTCATTACAAATCAAACAACAGCTGTACAACCTTCTAAGACCTGTACTGTGATCATCGCAAAGGGAAACTTTTCAGATATTTCCTTTGTTGTCAAAACAAAATAGCAAGATGGGTCATCTATTTCAGGATACACCCAAAAATTTATTTACACACACCATGGCTGTGATCCTCAAGGAAATCTCTTTACTGTGTGCCTCAATTTCCCTACTAAAATAAGCAATATAGCCTTGTTATGGAACTTTTTTGGAATTTAACCTAAAAATTAAAAAAAATCATCTTACTTTCACCAATATAGATGTGAATCCCTCAGCTCTTGCACACACATTCATAAATACTCACAAAGACCCAAAGTTATCCCTTAAGACACAGCTAAAAGCATGCCCAATTAGATTAATACCAACAAGATAAAGTTTCAGAAGGGAAATCATCACTGTTACTTAACCTATAACTTAAAAACACATTTTATACTAAGTAATTCTAAAAATAATGCATATAAACAAATAAATTCTTTTCTTATCATGGGTCATTATCAAAAGTTAGCCATTCTGCTTATTTCTTTGTAGGACAGTACTTATTTCAAACAGCACTTTAGAATCTTCAGAGAAATTTCAGAAAATAAGAAACTATTCTTTTTTAAAAGAACATTAGCTGGGCAGTGGTGGCGCACTCGGGAAGCAGAACCAGGCCGATCTCTGCGAGTTTGAGGCCAGCCTGGTTTACAAAGACGGGTTCCAAGAAAGGTGCAAAGCTACACAGAGAAACCCTGTCTCGAAAAACAAAACAAAAGAACATTATTCATTTCTTTCTACTGGGGGGTGTGCCACAGAAAAAAGCTAGAGGAACCTGTGGGTGTCTTCTCCTGTCACGTTGAGTCCTAAGGCTCAAACTATCAGTCATCAGGCTTGGCTGAAGGACCTCTACCCACTAACCTGTCTCACAAGGCTGAAACTACTCTCCAATACGGATTACTGGGCTATTTCTAACAAACTTACATTATTTAAACAATTTCTCTTAAGTATGTCAGGTTTTCACTACCAATCACTATTGCTGGGTCTTTTAGAAAGGTTTTATAATACTTTGAAAACTAACAAACTCACATAAAAGCAATCATTTACCCCATTTAGCCCTAGATTCCCACCCCCCTTTTGCATCTGATTTAATAGCAATTTAACACTTACAGAAGGTGGAAATGATTTCACTCTCATGCAAAATATTTCCAAGTTAGCTTTTTGCTGACAACTTCCACTTTAAAATAGCAATGGCAGGGTGACTTCAGTGAGGAACCTGAACCTCAGACTGAAAAGCCTATATGCATTACCCTTTGCCTTCTAGATTAAACAAAGTAATCGGAACTGATTTTGAAGTTTCTCTTTAAACCAGTTGTAGTGGCACACAGCCATAATTCCAGGACTTAGAAAGTAGAGCCAGAAGAACCAAGGTCAAATTCTCTGCCAAATTCATTGTTGGCCTAGGCTGTATGACACATTATCTCAAACAAACAAACAAACAAAAAGCTTTCTTAAGAGCAGAGGATGTCTAAAGTCTTAAGTAATAAAAGTAAAACATTTTGGAGGATCTAACACAAAAGGGCAAGGGGGAAATTGAAAAGATACGCCAGAAGTACTATGGCCATTCTGTTTCTAACTTGATATTTTTGTTTGTAAAGAAAGGAAGCAAGTCAATTTCACCTCTAAGTATTTAAAGATAATTATGGTCAAGTTTTTAGCTGTTTGAAACTAGAACAGTGGGCTTGGGATGTGGTTCAGTTGGCACACTGCTTGCCTAGCATGCATAAAGTCCTGGGTTCAATCCCCAGCAAAACTAAAACTGGGCATGGTGGTATAGGCCCATAATCCCAGCAACCCCGGCAGTGGAGGCAAGGTTATCAGAAGTTCAAAGCCGTCCTTGGATAAATTTAAGGCCAGTCCGAGCTACCTGACACCCTGCCTCAAAACAAAACCAGAAACAGAAAACTGAGTCAGCCTCCCTTCCCACCAAGATCACTCTCTGTCAGGCAAAGGTTCTGGAGTCTTTTCTTACTTTCTTCCAACCAAGGAAAAAAAAAAAAGAGATTAAATTTTAAAAGAAATAAAAGGAGACATTTAGTGTTTGTGCATCTTCTATTCAGACACTATTAATCATTTCTTTTAAAATTAAATTACCTACCTCACGGGGGTGTTGTGAGGATTAATTCATTAGTGTTTCTAAAGCACTTTGAGATCCTCAGGTCAAAGGCGCTATAGAAGTGCAAAGTAGTAGTATTATTACTAGATTCTTTGCTTATTTAAGGAATTTCACAATCCTTTCAAACCTTACCCTGTGTTTTGATTTAGACATTTATCAATATTAACTTCTTTTGAGTATGTTACAGACAGACAGGCAGGGACAGATGTCTCAAAGCCAACTAACTGTCTTAGAAGTTAAGTTACACCTTGACCTAAAATGACAGCAGCAAGCTTGGAAATTAGCCAGGATGACAAACTGCGTCCATACAAAATTTTTATGAGAAATCCTGTCAAATCAGATTTACAAGTGTGCTTAAGTTGTAAGAAAAAAAAAAGCTGAAATATACTTAACCACAGACTCTGTATTAAAAAATGTAATTCATAAAAGAGGAAAGGAAACAGCATCCAACTTATTTTAAAAGCTAGCACTGTGTCATACATTAATTACATGCACACATGTGCAAGTGCAACACAGACATCTAAGGCCTAGCAACAGTTTTTGTATAAACTGACAGCAAAATAATGTGGCTGATTTTCTTCCAGTCAACCTCACCCTCAATTACAGCAGCTAAGCCTTGAGAGAAAGTCTACTTATCACTGAGGGTAAAGGCTTCAAATCTGGTTAAATCTTGGATTAATCAACTAATCCCTACCCTCTTCTCTAACCAAAGGTTTGTACAATTAAAATGGGTTTTCAAATAAAAACAACAAAGGCATACATACACACACAAAAAGCTAAGGAAACCATGAGCTATCTGCATACAGAATATTTACTCAGGGTTTTAAAGCTTCACCACCCTGAGGGATTTCTACAGCACAAATTCCAGTTTCAATATCAAACTGAAAAGGAGACACTCAATTTCACCACTTACCTCCTGCTCTTGTTGAAAGATGACAACTCTCCCACCTTTATCTCCTGTCGCTAGTAATTCTCCAGAATGATTAAACTCTACTGTAGAAATTATATCTGCTGTATAATTGAAACAGAAACAAAAAGACATCAGTTTTTGTCCCCCCATTCACTTAGGGTGTTCCTAACAACACTCTAGATCTATGCATCACCCTGGCATCAGAAACAAAGAGATTTGAGGTCCTTTTGTGAACACTTTAGTTTAGGTGGAAAAAAAATCTCCCAAATAAACCAAAACCAAACCATTCCACCAATCAGGAACATAATAATAAATGCCAGTCTTGTAAATATTTCTCTTAATTTGTGAATGCAGGGAAATCCACCACATATCTGTGGGATCTTGTTTTGTTTGTCAGGTTTATTATGGCCACGTGTATGTGTGACTTGCAGGGGAATGAACATGCCAACCCGTGCATGTGGAGGTCAGAGGACAGCTCTGTGGCACAGGCTCTCTCCTTCCATCTGCACACAGGTTCCAGGAACTGGATTTAGGTGCCCAGGCTTGTTCTACGAGCACTTTCCCATTGAGCCATCTTGAAAGCCCAGGGAGGGTTTTTTGGAAAAAGAGTCGCTTGCAGCCTGATAACTTATTTTCCTTCCTGTACTTCTTGAAGTATTTGATGATAACACCATTGAACAATGATCATTTTGTGAATTTTCTAACTTAAGTACTGTTCATTGATTTGGTTTTTCAAGATTAGCTGAGTAGCCCAAGCTGGCCTCAAACTTGCTATCCTACTCCAAGCTTCCTGAGCACTGGAGTTACATATAAGTGCCACCACACATGGCTTTATTCACATACTGCTGATGAGCATGATGACATTTTTGCTTTTGTTATATTGGAGGGGTTTACTATGGATCAACTCTGAAGACTCAAGTACTCTAAGCAAGTGCCCTTCTCTGCTGCTAGACATGTTTATACAAACCCAAAGCCTTCAAAATTAAGGCAGAAAGAGGCCAATATGGTAGTGCAAGCCAGCAATCCCAATACTGGGAGGCAGAGGCAACAGAGTCAGTCAGGACTTCAAGACCAGCCTTGACTTCATGAGACCCCCGTCTCAAAAACAAACAAAACACCAACAAAATTCTAAGACAGATATTACGGAAGCGAGCATTTTTGATGTAAAAATAATTTCGGATGGAATTCTAATAGCCATAAATCCAAATATTCCCAAATATCAGTAACACACTCTTGAACACAAAGAAAATAAACATGTTTATTAGAATACACACCATTACAACAAAGACAGAATTATGTCATAAAAGCTACCAACATGGGGAATACCTTTAAGATTTTTAAACTAACAATTCCATGTTTCATAAAAATGAAAACACTGTCAGAATCATTATACTAAATGTGATATATAGTCCAGTACAAAACACTGAGTTATGTTCTCATAAATAAAAAATGGTAAAGACCAAAATACTCTTTTAAATGGAAGAGTCTTTCTAAGGACAATAAAAATGTTATTTTACAATAAAGACTGTCTTACTAATCTTAGAATATGGCTAGTTAAAAGGGAGCCCTCCAAACATTCATCAACTTAACACACAGCAAACTTTAGGCACACAGATTTTTCAAATTATTCAACAAAAGGAATTCTTGAAAAGGCATCATCCGTTTGTACATCAACTCAAGCTGAAGAGTTGGTAACAGATTCTATGCACACAGCAACTCCTCGTCCAGGTTTGCCCTTTGCAAATGAAATGAGCACTTCTTTGGGAGTGGAATACAGTGGGTGGGAATAAGAGCAGAGCATTAGTGGTCTATATTGACCTGGCCAGTTCTTGCTGTGTCATTTACTTCTAGAAGGTCTTGTGTGGCATAATAAACAGATAAGATGATCAGATAGCCAAGAATTCAAAGTTTTAACACTCAAAGGAAAACATCCACTTGTAGCTTCTGTAAACTGTAAAATTAGTGACAACTGCGGCACATTAATGGACCAAATTTTCAGCCTTATCATTTTCTAAATATTTCAGCTCTGAGTTGTGAAGCAATTCAGTCACTTGCTGGTTTTATAATTTTAAATGAGAATGACTTTGCAAAGAAGTAATTGGAAGGAAATCAACCACTACAGACATAAGAGTTCTGAAACGGAAGAAGGCTGCACATATTTTAAATACCCAATAAATAAGAGATTCAAAAGCACTTCTAGTCCCAGGGTGGAAACTATGGCCCACCAATGTCTTTATAAGCACATATAATGATTGGAACCCAGTACTAAATACTAAAACCTAAAGCTGTTTACCAGCAAGCCATTTTCAGAGAATGTCTGATAACTCTAGTTCTTGTATAAGAAGAACTGGATACTTATTAACATTAATAAAACAAGCACAACTTATTTATACAAAATAACGCCAAAACGTATTAACAGACACAGATACATGGAACTGCAATGTGCCAAGTGAGCACTGAATGATGTTCATTTCCTATTCACAGCACTACTGTATCTTTCTCATTTTCCATGTCTAGAAGAACAAAGGGAAACTCTAGAGATCAGGTATGTTAGGGAGTGGTGCTACATACAAGTATCAAGTGTCAAAGCCAGGATTCAAATTCAGCAGCCATATGATTACAGTAGCAGTTCAGGATTCTGTAAATCATGGAATAAATGTAAAGGAATACTGTCTGAGTATTTAGTTTGTTACCCCCACCCCCAAAGCTCCTGAATTCAACAAAGCACCTAGAACCAAACAAATCAACTTCAGACCTTAGCAATGACTAAGTAATAACTAACACTTAATGCAGCACCTGCTACAGTCAAGGTACTGAGGATACTGAGTGATTACACATTCTAAATTCCACCTCTGCAAGAAAGGAGAACACAAGAATGTATTCATAAGGAAGAAAACACAGACAGACAGGCAGGCAGGCAGGCACCCACCCCTGCTGTAGATGATTGATTGATAAATAAAACGCTGATTGGCCAGTAGCCAGGCAAGAATTATAGGCGGGACAAAGAGAGAAGTCTGGGAAGTAGAAGGCTGAGAGGAGGAGACGCCAACCTGCTGTCCAGAAAGCAGCACGTAAAGGCAGCAGGTAAAGCCACGGAACACACGGTGACATATAGATGAACAGAAATGGGCTGAGTTCAAGTGTTAAGAGCTAGACAGTGGTAGGCTAATGGCTGAGCAGTTTAATTAATATGAGCTTCTGAATGATTATTTTATAAGCGGTTGTGGGGTCCGTGGGGCTGTGCAGGACTCCAGAAAACTCCAGCTACACATCCCCACACCAAGGAGTTAGAATGATGGCTCAGTGGGTCAAATGCCTGTCTAAATGAGCTCTAGGTGCAGTGAGGAAATCCCATCTCAAAAATAAGGCAGAGTGACAAGACTATCAACATTGACCTCTGGCTTACAAATGCACATGCCACATACATGCCACATACCACGTACATGTACACACACACACACACAGAGCCACGCATAGCAGAACAGTTTATAACCCAGCCCTCAGAAGGTAAAAAGCAGGAGGACTGTCCTGTTTGAGGTCAGCTTGGTCTACCATAGGGAGCTCTAGGCTAACAAAAGTTACACAGCAACCCTATTAAAAGTAATAAAGAAAGCCAACCGAGAAAGATAAAAGACAAAATTAATCCTAGCACATAAAGACCAAATAAATATGTAGAGATGTCTCTTCATTTTAAACTTATACAGGACTGAGTGTAGCTCAGAGGTAGAGAATACTCTTAGCACACAGGAGCCTGTTTCACCCCCAGAAACAACTGCTGTGGGATGTATGTCACATGTGTTGCTGATAATAAATAAAACACTGATTGGCCGTTGGCTAGGCAGGAAGTATAGGCGGGGCAAGGAGGAGAATAAAGCTGGGAAGTGGAAGGCTGAGTCAGAGAGACACTGCCAGCCGCCACGATGAGAAACAGCATATGAAGATGCCGGTAAGGCACAAGCCACATGGTATAGATGAATGGAAATGGATTAATTTAAGCTATAAGAACAGTTAGCAAGAAGCCTGCCACGGCCATACAGTTTGAAAGCAACATAAGTCTCTGTGTTTACTTGGTCGGGTCTGAGTGGCTGTGGGACTGGCAGGTGAGAGAGATTTGTCCTGACTGTGGGCCAGGCAGGAAAACTCCAGCTACAAACAACAGGTAAAAAGTACAAAAAGCCAGGCAGTGATGGCACACGCCTTAATCCCAGCACTCAGGAGGCAGAGGCAGGTGGATCTGAGTTTACAAAGTAAGTTCCAGAACAGCCAGGGCTACAGAGAAAAACCCTGTCTTGAAAATTTTTTTAAATAAATAAATAAATAGCTGGGTGGTGGTGGCGCATGCCTTTAATCCCAGCACTCAGGAGGCAGAAGTAGGTGGCTCTCTGTTGAGTTCGAGGCCAGCCTGGGCTACAGAGTGAGTTCCAGGAAAGGCGCCAAAGCTATACAGAGAAACCCTGTCTCGAAAAACAAGGAAAGGAAGGAAGGAAGGAAGGAAGGAAGGAAGGAAGGAAGGAAGGAGTACAAATAAAGGGAAGACGACTCATCTTGGATAAATTGCTGAAGTGTGTCTAACCATCTGGGTTGTAGGGTCTGGCAAGCTGCACTTCAAAATACAAAATAAAGGCCAAGCTCATGCTGAGCCATGTTCCCAAATGCTATGTGCATGTACTTTCAAACGTCATAAAATTCAAGGGAAGATAAATTTTAATCCTACTTCCGAGAACTACTGTTATTTTAGTATCTCAGCAAAGAATATTGTGTGACTGCACAAGCTTAGTACCAAAAGGCAAGTATGTATCCTAAAGCTGCTTATAATACCAATTTCCTAAACATTACAAAGTAGGTTTGATGCTGTTTGGACAAAATAAAAACAATCAGGAAACTGGAAACAAATGACCAGGGAGGTAGGTAACAGATATGGAAGCCATTACTGTATCATTTTCCATAGACACACCAGAATACCTCTACATACTACTCACATGACCAAGCGGTCAGCACTTACATACTGCACAGGAACACAACACTGCAAACCCGCAGGGGTGCATCTCTTCAGCACTGTGATGGTGAATCTGCAGTGTCAACCTGACCAAATTTGGAAACCTCTAGGAAACATACCTCCCAATGTCTGTGTTTTCAGATTTGTTTAGCTGAGGAGGTAAAACCTATGGGTGGCAATCATCTCAGGGACTGTGGTCCCAAGCTGAATAAAACCAGGGGAAGGGCAATGTGGAGTGTGGACAGCCACCACTGCCTTCCCCAGCATGAGACTATATCTCCTCAAACCATAAGCCAAAACAAACTCTTTATCATCCCTAAATTGCTTGTCAGCTATGAGAAAACTAATACAAATGCCTAAGGTTAAAATTGTTATCATGCACTGGGTACTTATCTAAGCAAAATGAAAACTAAAAAAGGGACATCCGTGCTCAGGGGCTTTGTAATCACTGAAAACTGGACACAACTCAATGACCTTAGCCGGGGTAGGTTTACATCCATACGTGAAATGTCACTAATCAGCAAGAAAGAACTACTACTGGTAGAAGTGATAGCATGGATACATCTCAGGATGCACTGGGCTAGTGAACAAAGCTAGATGCAAATGGCACAGCAGAGGCTGAACTAACAACAGAACACTAGCTGATTGCTAGGGTCAGGGATGGGAGACACACTACAGGGCCTGGAGCTTTTGGAGTGACTGAACTACTTGGTGTACCAGTTGTATGGTGACTGTGACTGATTTTCTCAAAGCTTGAAGCACTGTGTAACTAAAAGGTTAAGTTCACCATGTGAAAATAAGTTTGTCACAGGAAAGTAGCAAAATCCAAACACTAGAATCTTTTCCCAGGCATTCTATAATCCTAACGTGGCCTTTCACTTACTTGTTACCAAGCTTTCTGGATTTAAGGGTACATTAACGGATTACAGCATTCCCCAAGTACTGCATGGCATTCAAGCTTGGCTTTCATAACTTTACATCACTCATGTTTTCAGTAATACATACAAATGCTCACTATCATCTGCGTCCCTAAAGGGCTACAACAACCAGAGCTAGCTAGCTGTCCTAACTTTGGCTACTAGGCTTTCTCACTGTCCTGAAAGCTTCCTCCTTCCCTTCACCAATCTCAATGGTCCCTGGCAAGTCATAACCAATAGGGATGACAAGACACTGAGGATACGGTCACAGCTCTGCTCTGCCAACAGGTAGTGGTTTCGGTGTCCAGGGTTGGATTTTTCTTTCACAGAGCATGTGCTTTTATATACTAAGAGGTAATTTAATTCATCTAGGAGGAACAAGAATATAATGGCTGGAGAAAAGTATCATTTCATTAGACAACTTTTTTTTTTTTTTTGGTTTTTTGAGACAGGGTTTCTCTGGCACTCACTTTGTAGACCAAGTTGGCCTTGAACTCACTGAGATCCACCTGCCTCTGCCTCCCAAGTGCTGGGATTAAGGGGTAAGCTACTACCACCTGGCCATTAGACAGCTTCTAATGCAGAAAATTAAAGGCCTGAAAGAACCACAAATCTGCACAACTGCCTAGTTTTCCCTAGACCCATGGCCTTCTGCTGGAGAACCTAGAGTCCAACTGCACTGATCTAGGGTCCCACACAACCTTGGTTAGCCTCTTCTAAGAGTTGACAACAAGGACCCAGATCCCACGGTTCACTTTTCACATGGTTATACTTGGGGACCATGGAGCCAGAACATGAACCCCTGAAAGACAAACTATAGTCAAACTACCACAGGCTTTCCCTCGCTTTGCTACAGAAGAGCCTGCTGTTGCTCAACTGTAAGTAATAATATACTGACTTCTGCTGGGCGGTGGTGGCGCACGCCTTTAATCCCAGCACTCGGGAGGCAGAGCCAGGCGGATCTCTGTGAGTTCGAGGCCAGCCTGGGCTAACAAGTGAGTTCCAGGAAAGGCGCAAAGCTACACAGAGAAACCCTGTCTCGAAAAACCAAAAAAAAAACCAAAAATAAATAAATAAATAAATAATAATATACTGACTTCTAACAGAAGTGATTCACTTCTCAAACATTTAACAAATACTAACTGCATAAAGTTGACAAAGACCAAGCCTCTTCAGAAACTTGTTTCTAGTTTTAATTTTACAGAAGGTCGCAAAGACGACACAGGGAGTTCCTATATACACCTTACCTAGTTTCCACCATTGTTTACACCTTGCACTGCTAGGGTACATTTGTCACAGATAAGGAAGCAGCTTGGCATATTTGAAATGAACTTGACAGTGCTGTTATTCAGAACTGCCCCCTTGTGCCTCTTCAGTTCCAAAACCTCACCAGGTTACCATTACAGTGTCATGTCTCCCTAGCTTCCCTGACCTATGAGTTTCCCAGACTACCTTGTCTTTGATGAACTTAACAATTCTGAGCATCCTAGGCAGTGTACAGCAGGATACCTCTCAATCCGAAATTGAAATGCATTTTATTTTTTCATGGTGATGCTACAATTGTGGGTTTCTGGCAGGAAGATCACAGATATTAGTGACCATTTATGTCACGGTGTTACTATGGTATATCCTCCTTGTGGTCGGAGTGGAAAACGTCCCTAACAGGCTTAAATATATGAACATATGGTCCCCAATTGGTGGCACTGTTTGCTGGACAAAGTATGTCACTGTGGGTAGGATTTGACAGTTCAGTCTCACATCACTTCATTCTCTCTACCTGAGGTAGTATCTGAAGTTGAGGATATGATGATCTCTCAGCTTCCTGCCCCAGCCATTTGACACTCTGCCACCCACCATTACAACTCTCCCTTTGGAAATGTGAACCAAAATACTTTTCCTCCTATAAGCTGCAATGGTTATGGTGTTTATCACAGCAACAGAAAGGGAACTAACCCAATCCTATTAGCATGATTTACTGATGACAGCCCATACTGTATGACGTCCTGGGTTTGACATCAGCACCACATAAAGTGAACATGATGGCAGACACCTGCAATCCCAGCACTGGGAGGTAGAGACAGGAAGGTTCTGGGACTCACTGGCCAGCCAGTCCAGTCAAATTGGCAAGCTCAAGTTCAGTGGAAAACTACCTTAAAAACTAAGGTGGGAAGCAACAGAAGACCACACTTGACCCCAATCATTGGCCTTCCTAAGCGCGCGCGCACGCACACGCGCGCACGCGCACACACACACAAAGAAAAACTTTTATTCAACCCATCAGTACAAAATTAACGTTTCATTTTATAGCTGCATTTGTTAAAGAAATGAATCCACACCAGTTCTGCAAAGAGGAGTAGACAAAGAATAAAAAGCGGACTATAATAAAGGCTATAAGGCTATGCACCTCAGAACATCTGACCATTACTAACACTACTGTCCTGGAGCAAACAGCTCAGCAGTCAGCTAGGCTCTAAAGTTTAGGCAGGTAAGTGTCAGCTCATTCACTTGTTTAATTAGACATAAGCCTATACCTTGCTCATCATCCTGTTAATCTTCCTGTACTTGTTCTTTCCAGATGTTGGAGAGGTGGGGTGAGTACATCAGGTAAACAGATTACCTGTTTCTCTGTTCGTTTTACTAGGTCTATTTAAAACAGAAGTCCGATTCTTGATCTGCTTGTTATATACTTATATCCCAATTAAAAAGCATGATCCATTTTCACCATCCTTTTTTCCATTGGCTCCACATAGCTATTTAGTCATGACTAACCCAAATTTTTTCAGAAAGACTCCTTTTTCCCTTATATAAACAAACACTCAGACTAGAGTGAAGTTAAGTTAGCATATGTAAGACTTTTTGTCCTGTGTGATCCCTAACACCAGAAGAGGAGGATAATGTATTCATAAAGCAGTAACTTCTTGCTTAAAAAGAAAGCTAACTTCAGGTTCTTTACCTGAAGAACTTTAGGAGGCTCCTTTTTGACTGTTGTCCTCTAGAGGGAGCTCAAGGTCCTCAATATTTTTCCCAAGGTAGGCCATTAAACCCACCACATATCTGGTTTGTTGGAGCAATGTCTCCTATGCCTTGCAGAGCAAATTAAACTTAATACTGTCCTTTGAAAAACTCTTCTCTCAAAAATAAAAAGGCTTGGCCTACTCACAGACCCCTAAGAAATAGGTCACAAGCACTTCTTTCTTTTCCCCACTTGGTACTAACTAGAACATTCCTCTTGTACCCAAGAAGCTGAGGGAAAACTGTGGGAATAGGCATCTGGAGGTAAATGCCTCCCCCAGTGCTGACCCCCTGCTGTATCCAGGAGTGCACAAGCCAGTGTATTCCCATTGCCTTCATGTCAGGGCATGAGCAGGATGAGATGGTTGGTGTAAGATAAAGCTGTTTGTGTCTTCCTAGGTCCTACTCAGGAAACCACTCAAGGGCTGAGATACCCTCATCTATGACACCTTTTCAGGGCCACATTCATATGGAACAGGCATAAGAAATGCCCCAAAAGTTAAGACTATCTAATTCCTACTTTGCCATTAGCTGTATGACCTACAGGCAGTAGGTAACTTAGCCTCTTAGAAACTCTTTAACCCCAGCACGCAGAAGACAAAGGTAGGCAGGAAGACAGTTCTAGACTAGCTTGCTCTACCTAGAGTTCTAGCCAAGGTTACACAATGAGATCTTTTATAAAATAGTAAAATAAAACAAAACATTAACTGTTCCTGGGTGTTAAGGTCAACACAGCGTGACCTATGTTTTCCAAATGGTCTACTTTAGCTGACTGAAGTCTGAGTCTAAAGCCCAAGCAAGTAACAGTATTTCAACTGCCTTGTTCTGCTGCCTCTTTGTACACATACTGAAGCCTGCGGCTATACCAAGCTGATCATGTGTTTCCAAATGCCTTTTGGCTAAAATATCACTCCAAGTTCTCTGTGATTTCCAACTAGGTAATGGAGAAATCTGCATGGAACAAAGTGTCCAGAGCTTTCCTCAATCCAACTTAGTGAAAAGGACTGTTTTAAGCTCAACAAAAACCACTGGCTGTCCATGCTCACAGAAAACCTACACTGTAATGCTCCCATGAAAACTAGGGTCCAGAATATGTTTTCCAGAGATGCAATCTGGAACCAGTCTCCCTTTATAACTTGTTCCTGGATAATCTGGCATCATGTTTGGCTGAACAAAATGCTGTTGGGGAACATTATTTTAAGGTGTGTTACATTTGTTTATGTTGTTATTTAACTCTGTGAAGCCGTGATACTTTGCCTATCTAAAATACCTGATGGTGTAATAAACAACTGAACAGCCAATAGCAAGTCAGGAGAAAAGATAGGTGGGGCTGGCAGGCAGAGAGAATATATAGGAGAAAGACTCCAGGGTCCAGCCACTCAGCTATACAGCAAATCAGAGTAAGAATAAGATTTACAGAAGTAAGAGAATGGGAAAATCCCAGAGGCAAAAAATATATTTGGGAGCTAAGTGGCAGGACCCCAAAGAACAGAAGAGTAAAAAGCAAACAACAGAATGCAACTACGTACCCTCCTGAAACAAAGAGAAATAAACAGTTGTTAATACATTAGCCTCCAGGTATGATTTTTAACAGGTAAGCTTCAGTGTGAAATTGCTGTGTAAGTTACGAGAGCTATAAACTGACCATTCTAAACCTAAAGTTAGATAGTATCTTCACTAGATATCCAGTAACTTTAAACTGGTTCATAATTAGCTCCACACATTAAATTATTCCAGTTGCCTAATGCAAACCATGAGTGATGGCTCATACCTTAATCTCAGCACCAAAAATGGGTGCTGCAAATTTGTAGTCAGCCTGGTCTACATAGCAAATTAGGCCTGCCAGAACTACTAAGTGAGACCGAGTCTCAAATCATCAGTAATATCGATGATGTCGATATTTTGGTGTCTATACAAACAAACCACACTCTACATCTATGGATATCTTAGCCACCAGCCCCTTTTGAGATAGGGTCTCAGTGTATAGTCCTGGCTGTCCTGGAACTCACTAAACAGATCAGACTGGTATTGAACACAAGATATCTTCCTGTCTCTGCCAGGATTAAAGCCATGTGCCACCATATCTCATATCTCAAAAATGTGAAATTAAAAAAAAAAAAAGTTCTTTTAAGGCTGGAGATGGCTGAGGACCCACAACCATGCATAATTCCAGTTCCAAGGGATCCAACACTCCTAATTTCCATGGGCACCTGAAAGCATGTGGTACACACACATACATATACTCAAGCATACACACATAAAAATTTTTTCAATGGGCGGTGGTGCGGTGGTGGCACACGCCTTTAATCCCAGCACTCTGGAGAAAGAGGCAGGCGGATCTCTGAGCTTGTGGCCAGCTTGATCTACAGAGTGAGTTCCAGAACATAGAGGGCTACACAGAGGGGTGGGGGGCACCACAACACTATTTTCAAAGTAAGTTTTTTTTTGGTTGTTGTTTTTTGTTTTTGGTTTTTCGAGACAGGGTTTCTCTGTGTAGCTTTGCGCCTTTCCTGGAACTCACTTGTTAGCCCAGGCTGGCCTCGAACTCACAGAGATCCGCCTGGCTCTGCCTCCCGAGTGCTGGGATTAAAGGCGTGCGCCACCACCTCCCGGGAAGTTCTTTTTTTAATCAGAATTGATTTCTATTGATGTCTATAGAGAAGCTTTCCATTGTATAAGAATCAGAACACACTACACTGTCCATTTGTCGCAACAGTCATTTGTAATTCAAATCTGCTTTCTCATAGGTTACAAACATACAAAATATTTAGATGAAAAAACTAAGGAGATTTTTAGATATATTACAGACCTTATTCTGATGCCCCAAGACAGCACATTTAGTTTTAACTAAAAACAACCCAGTCAGATGTGCACCCTGGATTACACAAGCTGCATCACAGAAGACTGGGAATGAGGAGGAAGGTGAGCAGATAGGAAAACCAGACTCAGGGCCAGTGCAGTGCAGTGTAGTGCAGTACTGGTGCTGCTGTAAGCCACATGCAATGAACTAGCATTTAATCCTCACCACAAACATGTAAACTTGTTTACATTAATACACAGGCTTAACAGATGAAAAAATTAAAGCCAAGAGGGCAGATATGAACAAATCTTCAATCAAACGTATATAAAAATAAAATTAAACATCAAGAAAAATGTCAAGGTCTTCCTGCAGGCTCAATGGACCTCATCACTAATAGGCAAGTATGTATCTCACAAGCTTCATTTAACAGCATCTAAAGGGCAGAGAAAACTTTCATGGGAAAAAAAATCAACTGGATAACTAATCCAAAAGATTACACCGATTTCCTCAAAAACCGTTAACTAAAAGAAACACCACACACATACTTTTATAGGAAGAGCAATTTAATAATAACATGGTGGCAACCTACAATCCCAATACTTAGAGAGGTGGAGGCAGGGAATCAGGAGTTCAATTTCCCGTAAAGAATGTTCTAGGCCAGTTTGACACACCCAAGAGCCAAACAAAAGGAAAAAAAAATAGCAATTTCATTTAAGTGAATTATTTCTGCTTGTATCTTTTTTAAAACCCCCTTTCTTCTCAATTTTGGTAGATAAAACATCAGGTAGTTATTTTCTGATCTGGTCTGGAGCTGTATTTAAATTTTAATTCCTGTCTTCATTACACTTCTAAAAGGAAGTTATGTTTTCAAGGGATGATAACTGTGTGAATGTGTTCTTACTAAGCAAGTGATAAGAAGGATCAGAGCAGGCTGGCAGCCAGAGAAGAATGCATTCTGAAGGCAGGAAGCACTGCCAGAAACAGGATGGATGGATGGACCAAAGGACAGTACCAAGGTTGTGAAAACACACCCAGCAGGAGAAAAACAGAAAGAGCTGTAGTCCATTGCACATCTTTGACTGGACATTCAAGCAGAGTGTCATACAGGCAACTAGAATGATCTGGCAGTAAGAGTTTTCAGAATGCATTTAAAGTCATGTAACATTTCAAGGTAACTTCCTACCAGGGTTGTGGGCTTAGAGCCTTGAGGATCTCCTATCCTTGGCAGCTGAGCAGGAACCACAGAAGAAATGAGATGACGGGACTGGGGTTGCTGGTAAGGTGGGATGTTTCTCCAGAAGCCAGGCAGATAGTGTTTTGGAAAGGCAGTGATGGATTGCATTTAAAAGAACTTGAAAGATATGAGCAGTGAGGGCTGTGAATTAACTTTAGGTTTGGTGGTGTCTTCAAAATAAAAACCGTTGTTTCCTGTGGCTTTATCTTTTGGTTTGTCAGGAGAGAGGATGTTTCCAAGGTAAAACTATGTAAGTGTCAGCCACAGACTCAGTCCCATGACTGCTGTCAGGCATCAGTTTTCCTGGATGCTGGCTTGAGATACCAACCAGTTTTTGCCACATGGATTCCAGAAAAGTTCACAATAATGGTAGCTGGTTTCCCCGCAAACAAAACGAAAGAGAGCAGCCCAAACCTTTTTGGTAATAATCTATCATATTCAAGGGAAGAGGCTTACACAAGGACCAGAACATCAGGCAGTATCCACTGGAGCCATCTTGGGGGCTGCCCACTACAGTTCCTTGGTCAGCACAGAAAAACAGTAAGAACTCTCTGACCAGGAGGTAATGCTACAAGCCAAAGAGAGAAGCCTGGAATAATTTCAACTAAGTTTCAAGGTTAAGACTCTCTCCAGCCCCCACTCTGTGTGTGTGTGTGTGTGTGTGTGTGTGTGTGTGTACACACGCATGCATGTAGGGGAGGGGACAGGCTTGTGTATGCATTGCTATACCTAACACAGGGCCTTGCAGGACCTCACAGGACCTGTGAGACAGGCACTTTACCCTTTAGTTATAGCCCCAGATATCAAGCTACTTGGTTTTTAATCCCTGCTTCAAAATACAAAATAAAATACCCAATTAACCTGACCACCTGCCCTAGAGGCCACCAGTCATTTCTACTCAAGCCACTCAACCCCGGCCCCTTCTTCTACTCTCCAGGAGCTCTCAATCCTGCAAACAAACACTAAGGCCGTCAGCAATGTCATTTCTCTTGGCTGCTGGTTTGTACCTGCAGGTCTGTACCGGTTCCTGCCAAGGGCTTCCTTCCCACAGCTTAGTTAGGGCACTCTCCCAGGGTTTCCAAGGATACTCAACTCTCCCCATTATGCTTGTTGGGACATTTCAGAGTGTTTGTTTTAACACAGGAGTTTAGCCCACCATTCACCACTCAAGTCAACACAGCTATTTGCTTAAATAAGGTACTTTGCACATTCTTTCAAAAGTGAAAGGAAATGTGTATTGGTTTTCCTACCTGGATAGTCTAATTCTACTGTTGAACTAAACAATGATATTTTCACCTACATCAGTAATTCCCAGGAAATTTTATTCTATGGTAATTTTAACAACTACTGCTAAATTCTGAAAAAAACAAAAAAAACTTCAGCATCACCAAACTCAATTAAAAACATTAATTTAGGCCAGATGTGGCAGCACACAGGTATAAAACTCTAGTACCCAACAGTCTAAGGCAGAAGAATTACAAATCACAGGCAGCCTAGGTACATAAAGAAACTATGTAGCCTACAAAACTACAAAAAAAAAAAAAAAAAAAAAAAAAAAAAAAAAACACCAAAGCAATTTAAACTTGGTTTATTTATTTATTTATTTTTTCTAAGACAGAGTTTTACAATGTATCCCTGGCTTACCTGTACTCATTATCTTTCCATATAACCAACAGTAGCTTTGAACTTTGCAGCAATCCTGTCTAGGCCTCTTGAGTGCTGAGTTTTATTGTTGTTGTTTTTTTTTAATTAAAAAAATAATTGTGAGCCAGGGCTACAGAGTAAAACCCTGTACCGGAAAAAAAAAATGATGATGATAATAGTGTGTATGAGTGTTTTGCCTGCATGTATGTCTGTACACCTCATGCACACAGTTCCCTCAGAGGCCAGAAGAGGGCATCCGATCCCTGGGACTGGAGTTACAGATTGGTGAATGCTGAACTACTGATACTGGGTGGGGATCCAATGCCGGTCCAGGGTAACCACTGAGCCATCATTCTAGTCCCCATAAAGTGAATTCTAAAATTGTGAGTTACAAAACTCAGTAAGCTCAGTCACACTTCAACAATGTACCCACAGTCATAAAAGGAACTAGAGACATAACTGCTCAGCAGAGTGCATAAACTATCTACTGCTGAACAGAAGTCCTTGTGAATGCTCAGTGATGGGCACACCTAGTGCTATACAATGTGCAAATACTTAATCAGAGACAAGCTTACATTCCGATAGTATTCTAGTTCACAAAACAAAATAACTAGTTAGGGTTTACCTCAGGCCTCAATATCCTAAAGCTAATTTAGATATACATTCTACCTTCTGAGACTGGAGATTAAGAAGGGAAGGTGAGGCAAAGTATAGTAGTGCACACCTTTGATCCTGGCACTCCATAGGCAAAGGCAGGTGGATTCCTGTAAGTTCAAGGCCAACCTGGTCTACAGAGTAAGTTCCAGAACAGCCAGAGCCACAGTGAGACCCTTTTTCAAACAAAAGGAAGGTGGGGGGAAGGGGTTATGAAAGTCAGTCAAGTGGCAACAGGTACAAAACGTACGGCCTACACTGGGTAAGCAGTTTAGGTTCTTTGTCTTCTGAAGGTGGGTATTTAGGAAACAGCATTAAGAAGGATGCTAATACAAAGACAGTAAGCTTGAACAGAGCTATCACATGGCTGCATAGATCTACTCCACAAGCAGCTATCCTGTACAGAAATGTACAATATAGTGCCAAAGAAATTAGCATCATCTCTCCAGAACCCCAGGTTCTTAAAAGAGGATTTTCAAGTATTTTAACACCCCACTTAAGCAGCAACAGTGCTGCTCCATGAAGTTAAAGAATACAAAATCAATACACAAAAATCTGCATGTTAGTTACTACAGCCTGACAATAAACAACCGGAAAAGGAAATTAAAACAACTCCATTCACAACAGCACAAAAAGAAACTAAGTACTTGGGAAAGAGCTTGTGCAAGGAAGCAGATGACTTCAACACTGTTAAAAAGAAAAGGAAGACAGCAAGGCATAGAGCTCATGTCTTCAATCCCAGCACTTGGAAGGCGGAGGCAGATGGGTATCTACGAGGCCAGCCTGGTCTACCTAAGTAAGTTCCAGGACAGCCAGAGCTACACAGTAAAACCCTGTGCAAAAAACAAAAACAACAACAAAACCTTATATGCATTTTACTCCAAGATTGTTATGTCATATAAAAAAAAAAAAGTAAATACAGGCTACTTCACTGGCTTCACGTTATTAAAGATTCAGATTCTGTTTATATTCTAACAAAAGACAGCACAGAGCTGACTAGGCATTTCTAGGAGAGAAAGATATAAATACAGACTAGGCCGGGCGGTGGTAGCCTTTAATCCTAGCACTCGGGAGGCAGAGCCAGGCGGATCTCTGAGTTCGAGGCCAGCCTGGGCTACCAAGTGAGTTCCAGGAAAAGGCGCAAAGCTACACAGAGAAACCCTGTCTCGAGAAAAAAAAAAGAAAAAAAAAAAAAAAAGAGAGAGATAAATACAAACTAGGAAGGTAAAGCTGGATCTAACTGAACCAGTATAAACTGCCGTTTTAAATTTTTAAATTTTGTGTTAAAGAGCACTTCAACTATTTAGAAAAGTAGGAAGAAGAGCAGAGAATAATGAATTCCTATGTAGCTGTGCTGGTTGAGTTTTCTCAACTTGACACAAATCTAGAAGAGATCTGGGAAAAGAGAATAGAACTGTTGTCATCTAAAACAAACAATGTCTGATCATAAAAGCAATCCCAATTATAAACTCAATGAGTCACAAAAAGACATGAAAATAAAAAGCTGGACTCCCTGGGAAGGAAGGGTTGAACAGAATGGGATGAGAAGATAATGGGAGAAATCAATTACAAAAATGCTTCATCTATCTTCATGAAATTGTGACAGGATAAGTAGATTAAAGGGCTAAAGAGGTTTTATTTCCTAAGTTCATTCTCACAACACTGGGAGACAATCTAGAATCTAGCATATGCAAACCTGACTAAAACAGCAAGGTCCAGCCTCAACCGAACCTGAGTTTAATCTAGAAATGGATGCACAATCTAATGCTCACTGCTCTTCTAAGACCAGTACAAGGCTCCCACCCCAAGTCTGTTTGTTTTTATTTTGTCCACAACAGCTAGCACAGAGCTCCCTGGCAATATTCATTAATGGAACAATTTTTGGCATAATGAATCCACTCAGGAACAAAGTAAAGAGTTATTTCCGTACTTGAGCCCCCTTCCCTTAAAAAAAACACCCTGAGCCATCTTGTCTACCACAATGCAGTCTCCCTGCAATGTTAGAATTGCACAATCCTTGACCCAGATGAGGAATCAAAGGCTGAATCTTACCAAGATCCTACCCAGCACACCCACATAAAGCTAAAGACTCTAGAAAAATCAACATGCTCTAAATAGGGAGAGAGGGAGGAAGGGAGGAAGCGAGAGAGCGAGAAGGCTAACTTACTGGCAATACAATTTGTTTTCCACTCTTTTCAAACACCTATAGAATTTCCTAAGGAAATTGACTACATTCACCTGTCTAGGCAAGTTCTGGTAAAGACCTGAGATATGCACGAAACATCTAAAAAAAAAAAGAGAACACTTGCCATTTACACTATTCTCTTGAGTAGCAAGGGAAGTTACAGGCAAGGCGTTTTAAAGCTGAAACAAGTAGGGTCAATACCATGCCTTCAGGTGCTCCCAACTCCCCACTTCCAACCGCTGCTGTGAGCAACTGACCCTAGCCTGTTCTAAGTGGGTGCCATCCTCACCCAATTCCATTACTCCTGCCAGAGGTATGGAGAATACATGACAGGAAAGAACAAACACTAGAGGAGACTGAGAAAAGAAGAAAAAGAAGAAAAAAGATGACCACACTTGAACTTTCGTTACTAAACAATTTTAAATTACTCAAACTGCCTAACCTCAACTGTGATAAACCAACATTCTTGGCCTGGCTTTCCCAATCTCCTAACCCACCCAAAGCAAGCAATGTTCATTTCATCAGAGCATTTCCTGACCACCCCATGAGCTCCAAATTGTCAAAAAACCAAGTGACCTTGATTTGAGGACTAGAAAGGCTTTTAAGATTCTCCTATTATGAAGTTAAAAAGACCCAGTAGACTCTTCCAGATGACCAGGGTTCAAGTCCTAGCACCCACGTAGTGGTGCACAATTATCTGTAACTCCACTTCCAAGGGACCTGACGTCCTCTTCTGGTACATGGTAGAGACAAACATGCAAACAAAATACTCATAAAATGAAAAACAAAATCTTAACAAACAACAACAAACCACTAGAAGATTGTTCTGTTTGATGGTAGTCTGTTAATGTTGCTGATGGAACTGCAACTGAACTTCTTGAATGCTCAGCATGTGACTACACTAGGCATCCCTTGGACTAGTAAGGCAAGTGTTTGTTCCCTATCACTGCCTTCCTTTCTGCCTATCCAAAAACTATATACATATATATACACACACACACACACACACATATATATAGGCACTTGTGTCCCACAGATGAGTGGCAGTAAAAGGACAACCTTCAAGAATCTATTCTCTCCCTCTACCAGGTCCCAGGGATTGAACTCAGGTCTTCAGGCTTGGTGATAAGAGTCTTTACTAATCAACCCACTTTGCTAGTTCTATTTTATTCTTACAGGAGAACATGGCCCACAGACATCAACTAAGCAGGGCTCAAAGGGGCTCACAGAGACTGAAGTGACAATCACAGACCCTGTATGGGTCGAGCTAGGTCCTCTGTATATATGCTATGGCTGTGCAGCTTAGTGTTCTTGTGGGACTCCTAATAGTGGAAGTGGGGGGTGTCTCACACTCTTGCCAGCTCTTCGAACCCTTTTTCTCCTGCTAGGTTGCCTTGTCCAGCCTTGATATGAAGGTATGTGTCTACTATTGTAACTTGTTATGTGCCATGTTGGGTTGATATCCCTAGGAGGCCTGCTCTTTTCTGAAGGGAACCAGAAGTGGATGGGGGTGGTGGGGGTGGTGAAGGGCTGGGAAGACTGAAGGGAGGGGAAAGTTCCATCAGGACATAATATATATGAGGGAAGAATAAATTAAAAAGAAATCAGGAAATTATTTTTCTTCTTAGGCAAAGTGACACATGCCTATATTTCCAGCACTCTCCATGATAAGGGAAGTGGATCCTGAGTCCACCAACCTGTGCTCAAAATAACATGGAAGAAAGTGGATTGTTTTCCTTTTGTTTCATTTTTTTGTGTCAGGATCTCATTATGAAAGCTGACCTCAAACCTAATGAGATCCTCCTGCCTCTGGTTCTACTTCTCAACATGCTGCCTCAAAATTAAATAAATCATAAAAGAAAAAAAATGTTTTTGAAAAGATTTATTTTTTCATGTATTATTGTTTTGTACGTGTGCACCACGTGTGCGCTGCTGCACAAGGTCAAATAAGGGCATCGGATCCCCTGAAATTTGAGTTATAGATGGTTGTGAGTCACCATATGGGTACTGAGAACTGAACCCTGGTCCTCTACAAGAACAAATGCTCTTAACTCCTGAGCTATCTTTCTAGCCTCCCTCAGCCAGAAGAAAACAAAACAAAACAAAACACAAAAAATTTAGGACTATCAAATTACTGTGTGGCATGAATTTATGTAGCTTTATTCTCAGCCACCCAAGAAGTATCCACATTTTAGCATTTTCAACAATGCTTTAGAAACTGACCAAGTAGGTGCTGGAATGATAGTCCAACCATTAAGAGCACTCAACTCTTCTTGCAAGAGGTTCCCAGCACCCACATGGCAGCTCACAGCTGTCCCTAACTCCAATTTCAGGGCATCTGACAACCTGTTCACAGGCACCAACACATAGGCTTGCTGTTCATGCAAAACACTCATAAATATAACAGCAAATATTTTTAAAGTCTTAATTTAGAAAGACAATCAAGTTTAATGATACACATATGAATGAAGAAGATGCCATGATGATTTGGGAATGGAAGTCCATGCCTGTAATCCCAGAATTTAGAAGTATAAAAACAGGAAGATCACGAATTGGAGGCCAACCTGATCTATATAAGTTTAGTATTGGAGAGTGAAGCTGGGTCTTAAGGTTTGCTAGGCACTTGTACTGAGTTTAAGCCTAGCCCTGTGACAGTTGTAAATGTGTAGTCAATCAGTAAGTTCCAAATTCAGTGAGAGACCCTGTCCCAAAAGTAAGGTGGTGACTGGCTTGGTTTTGAACACCTTTAAGCCCATCTTTTGGAAGACAACAAGAAGCCGGCAGATCTCTTGCTTAGCAGGCCAACCTGATCTGAATTAGAGAAATATAAAAACAAGGTGTAGAGTGAATGAGAAAGGAAAAAAAAAAACCATCATCAACCTCTGGCCTCTAGGCATACAGGCACAGGCATATACTCAGACACTACACATATTCCACCTTCAGAGACTAAGCAAATGCTAGGCATGTTCTATGGACAGCACAGTATCTGAGACCAAAAAAGCTTTACATTTTAAAGTATTTTCTCATGGTAATAAGTTCTACATAGTATCAAAAATGTTATGGAGAGACTACAGGGCTGAGGATGTGGCTCTGCTGTCAGAGTGCCTGCCTAGCATGCTTGAAGCCCTGGGTTCAATCCCCTGCATGTCATAAACAAGGTGTGGTGGCACACATCTGTAATATCAATATTTGGTAGTTTGAGGCAAGAGGATCAAGAGTTCATGACCAGTCTCATAAAGAAAGGAAAGGAGAGGAGAGGGAGGAGAGGGGGAGGGGGAGGGGGAGGGGAGGAGAGGGGAGAGGGGGAGGGGGAGGGGAGAGGGGGAGGGGGAGGGGAGGGGAGAGGGAGAGGTATTCACGCCAAAGTATCAGTAGTTACTACTCTGTCAAGAGTATTCAAGTAGAACTGGTCAGTTCTATCTTAGCATAGTGGTGCACACCTTTACTCCTAGCACCTGGGAGGCAGAGGTAGGTGGACTTCTGTGGTCTGTGAGTTCAAGTACAGCCAAGACTTCAAGTACAGTCAAGACTACATAAAGAGACCCTGTCTCAATAATAATAAAAGGAGAAAGAGGAGGAAGAGGACTGTTCTCAACAGCTAGTGTGTGTTGCCTAGGATTACTGTGACCATTAGCAATGCGGTGCCATTGCACTGATTAATGCCAACCAAGATTCCTGTGGGCTGACCCATGTGGCTTTCTCACCATTGCTATAAATGGCAACACAGTGTAAAAGGCAAATTCATTGTATTATCTATCATTATGAAAAAACTCTGAATTCATAAACATTTTCAGTGAGTTCAGAGGTTGCCAGATCATATACCGAGAACAAAGGGACTAAAAGTGACAATTATTTTCACAGTGGTTATAAACTCTTGATAAGCAAAATGCCTATGTATAAACACACACAATGCAAATTTGCAAAACATAAAAAGCATCATAAAGCATTCTAACCCATCTATATATAGTTCATGTTTCAAAATGGCATTGGCAGAAAATTCAGTAAATCTCCAAACAGAAATAATATCAAAACAAAATACGGGCAGTAGAATGCTCGCCTCGTACATGCAAGGTCCTCAGTTCTAGGTTCCATTACCGGAACTAGCTTCCCCTAAAATAAAGCATATTGTAAACATAAAGCAAAAAGACCAGTTGTCATGGTGGAATTACTGTAATCCCAGTACTTGGGAGGTAGACGCCCAAGAATGGACTTCAAAGTCCACCTGTTCCTTGGCTTAACAAAAATCAAACAAACAAACAAAACAAACAAAAACACTGCAAAATACCTTTATCTGAATTAAAATAAGAGAAACAGGATCTTGCTCTGTATCCCACACTGGCCTCAAACTCATGGTCCTCTTGCCTCAGCCTCCAGAAAGCTGTGATTACAGGTAGAGCCACAGAGCTCAGGTTGGAGATCAGCATTTGTAATCAAATTGCATTAGGAAAATGAAGGCAAGATAAGCATCTTAGTGGCTCCACTTGCACAAGATTACAATTAATACATTAACCTTCTCAACAAGGTCTGCTTACTTCACAGGGTTTTATGAAGATTAGTAAACAAATACACACAAAGCAATGGTCTAGGAGTAGTGGTTCAAGCCAGTCATCTCAGCACTTTGGGAGGCTGAGGCAGGAGGCAGACTGCTGTGAGTTCTGGGCCAGCCTGGGCAATAGAGTAAGAAAGCATCTCCATGTACAAAAAAGTAAGACAGACCAGTGAGATGTCTCAGTGGCTAAGACTCTTCTGACTGATGCTGTGTGTTCAATCCCCAGGGACTTACATTAGCAGAACACTGATTCCAAGTTCTCTGATCTCCACCAAGTGGATCATCATCACATAATATATACATAAATGCAATCTTAAAAACAAACAAAATGAAACCAAAAGCACACCACATGAAAGTGTTTATTCTATAAATGCTCAATAATGCTAGCAGCAGTCATTACGTAACAGCCAGACAACTCTTCTACACACTTGGCCCAGACAGAAAACTCTATCTGTGTCCAGGTTTTTATTTCTTTCCTTCTATTAAGGAAGCAACCTGGAACTCCTTAATGACTTAATTATAATTTCTATCTTCACCTCAGGTAAGACAAGGGAAACGCCACAACTGAAAATATTAGCCAAATAACTCTCTTCAATATTCCAATTTCCCCATTAAGAGCTAACTTACAACAGTCATCTTTCTTCTTACAACTAAACCTGAAGATGAACCAGGCAAGCACACATTAGCAAATAAGGCAACCTGTCTACTCATTCAAGCAATCTTTCATCTCTCACAATTTAACTTATTCCACAATTCCCAAGGACTTCACCGATTTTAAATTGATTATAAAATTACTATTAGAGTATTAAATGATGTTGTTTAATTTCCAATTTATTTTTAAAACTTGAGACAAATGCCAGATAACTCACTTTTAATAATCATTATTTCTTACAGGTTTTTAATCACTAAATGTACTTAAAAAAAAAAAAAAACTTACTACCTTAAAATACAACCAATACCAAGTGAGTTCCAGGAAAAGGCGCAAAGCTACACAGAGAAACCTTGTCTCGAAAAAAAAAAAAAAAAAAAAAATACAACCAAGAAATTGTCTGATACTACATACTGCCACTGAGGTTATTTACTGGGCAAATTTACATACACTGAGTGACAGCCCTTGCCATGAATGTGACTCGATCAGTCAGTAGCAAAGCTAGTGCTGAAAAGTATCTCATGTCAAAGAAAGAATGCTAAATAAGACCATTGCTATTGGTCATTTAGTTTTAGAATATGGACCATGGGTCAATCAATGCTTTAAAACCGGAAAAACAGGCTTCTACCATTTTTTTCTAACTTACCTTCATGCTTAAAACTTAAACACATATACTACTATAAGGAACAGAGACTGTATTAAAGTCTACCATTAACCATACAAAATAGATTTTTAAAACATGTTTTGGTATACCCTAAAGACTGGTTTATTTCTCCAGTTTTATGTCCTTATTTGGTATATATTTAGACTCTACCATTTCCATTTAAGAAGTATTTTCCAAGACCCAGTCCACAAGTCTAAACCCTACCAAAACAGGAAGCAAAGAACTGAAAAGATACAATGCATTTTAATTCAGGTTTCATAAAATCAAGTTTTATGTACCAAAATCCTATCCTAAAATAATTTCCTATAACACAAAACTTAAGACTGTCAAATACGCAAATCAGCAAAAATATACTTAAAAGTGAAAAATCATATTAAAATATTATTAAATAAGCAGGGTGTAGTAGTGCACTCCTGACGTCCTACCACTTGTGAGGTTGAAGCCAGAGGATCACAAATTCCAAAGAATTCTCTGATACTCAGTGAGTTTGGGAGTTTGAGTTTAGGAGTGCTATATAAGGAGTTTTGAGGCCAGCCTGAGCTACATGAGATCTTGTCTCAAAGAGTGAATGGAAAGAGGGAAATCCCTGTTGTTTTACTGTTTTCTATTTTGTTGAATTCATACTTTAAAAACAATAGATGGGAAAAGATGAAATGGTCCCATAAAAATGGGACAGCGAATTGGGCAGTAGTGGCGCACACCTTTAATCCCAGCACTCGGAAGAGGCAGCGTGGTCTACGGAGTGAGTTCCAGAACAGTCAGGGCAACAGAGATACCCTAAAAAAAAAAAAAGGGACAGCTTGTGGCCCTCTGTTGATGCCATGGGTGGTACAAGCTCATTGTACTACTCCACACACTTCCTGTAAAGCTCAGAAGCTATGTAATCACATTTTAAGCTGCAAAAAGATGCAGACAGATACACAAAAAACGGACAGTCAATAATTCGCGAAAATGAAGCAAGTGATAGCATGGAGCCCCACTGGTTCAATAGTAAACACGAACATGGTGCTAACTATGCAAGCAGACTCCCAAATGAACCACACATGTGCTACAACATCGTGGCACTCACATGGCACTGAGGGCAAAGAGATGGGTTCATAATGGAAACAGCTTAGTCTTCACCTACGAGAGAGAACTGAGTTGGAAGCATGCAAAATTAATACAGATATATTATTTTACTATGGGTATCTATTATTTTACAAGAGTTAACACTTGATTTCAGGATCACAGACCAGGGAGTGAGGCCAGTACTACCACATTTCACCTAAAGCCATTAGCAGAGCACTGGACTCAAAAACAAACAAACCTGTATGCACATGCCACCTTCCCCAAATAAACACACTACATTTTAGAAGTCAAAATAGAGCCTGGGTGTTGGTGGCGCACGCCTTTAATCCCAGCACTTGGGAGGTAGAGGCAAGCGGATCTCTGTGAGTTCGAGGCCAGCCTGGTCTACAAAGTGAGTTCTAGGAAAGGAGCAAAGCTACACAGAGAAACCTTGTCTCGAAAACCAAATAAATAAAAATAAAAATGCCAGCCGGGCGGTGGTGGCGCACACCTTTAATCCCAGCACTCGGGAGGCAGAGCCAGGCAGATCTCTGTGAGTTTGAGGCCAGCCTGGTCTACAGAGTGAGATCCAGGCCAGGCACCAAAACTACACAGAGAAACCAAAAAAAAAAAAAAAAAGTCCAAGTCAATAAAAAATGACAGACACCTATCTATATACCTACCACCCAGGTCAAGATGCTTAAGGCACCCTGACCTCATGAGAGCTCCCTCCCATCTGCTTAGAGAGGCTGCTTTTACGCTAATTAATAGCTTCTTTTTGTGATCTTACTAGCTTCTTATTTTCTCTATAATCTACAAATCAGTCTTCTATTTGTTTAGACTTTGCTAGGGCAAGTAAAGAATGTGTATAGTGAAGGGAGCAAATAAGAGCAAAGTACAATGTTACATACACAGGAAGATGTCATAAAGTCATTACACTAACTACAGAATTCTTTAAAAGCCCAAGCACAGTGGCACTGGCTGATAATCCCAATATTTGGGAGGTGGAAGCAAGGACATCCACAGCTGTACAGAGTTTGAGGTTCCACACGTAACATTTACCATGCCTTCACTTTGGCCAACAAAGCTTTAGTAGTTATTTTAAAGACCATACATACTCTCTGGGCTATAGAGATGTCTCAGGAGAAAAGAACACGGGCTACTCTTTCAGAGAACCTCAGTCCGATTACCAGCACCCACATGGCAGTTCACAACTGTCTGCAACTGCAAGTCTAGATCGTCTGACCTCCATAGGTTAAAGGCACACACATAGTACAGACATATGTGCAGGCAAAACACACACACATAAAATGAAATAGTAAGACAATCTCCCAGTTTCCTCACATTCTAATTATCCCTTACTTGCTCTAAGCACCAAAGTAACAATAAATCTTTACAAGGCTCTCAAGAAGGGCACACTCATGTACACCTGTAATACCAGCAATACCAGCACTGAGGCAGGGATATCTTGAGCTCCATGCCTGCATAGATTACACCACATAAGAGTACCTGGCCACAAGAGACCCAGTCTCAAAAAACAGGCCAGGTATGACAGAGGTAGGTAGAGGTGGATCTCTGTGAGTTCAAGGCCAGCAAGCAAGTTCCAGGTCAGCCAGAGCTACATGTGAGACCATGTCTCAACAACAAAACAACTCTGCCTATTCTCATAAGCAAGATAGTGTTCTTTCCGTCTTGTAGGTATAAGTTCATTTAAATATCAAACTAACACTAAGTCAGGGTTTACAATAAGTCTTCTACAACGGAGAAAAAGCATGGGTGAACTGATGGGGCCCACACCACAGTGGTGTTACCAGTCCAGGAAAATCAAAGACTTCAAGTGCAATAGTGTTACAGTGACCTTAGAGACTCCGAGAACTCCATGCTAGGAGAAAATCAGAAGGACAGATTTCAGTGCTTCAACTTCTTCTCAAACAAGAAGCTATTCCAAAGGTAAAGCACATAAGCTGCATGCCTGCAGACCCGTGTAGATAGAACAGTATCACAGCATGGATGTTCTTCTGCCTTGGCCCCATTTAGGGCCAAAGACAGCAAGAGCCTGTGGCCAATTGTCAAGCTCTGTTCTGTACTTAAAACTCCTGAGCCTTGAGAAGTCAGTCCAGTTAAAACTTATTATTAATTAAGGCTCCTACTGAGTCAGCATCTTAAAACTTATCCGTAGTAATAATATGAGGCTACCTCCTTCTAACATCTTTGGGAACTAACAAGAACAGAAAATAAGAAACAGCAGAAATCACTTCATCTAGTCCTTGTCATTTTTATGTCTAAGTACAGGAACCCAGAAGGGCTTTAACCTCTCATTTATGTTGGAGCAAGGGCTCCTGCCTTCCCTGTTAAAAAGCTGCAAACCAGAATAAAAAGGCTGCCAAGTAAATCAAATGTGAGTGCCAGAAGTTCACCCCAACTATTCTACCCTCCACCTCTTTTCTTCCCCTTTCAAAAACCTAGCAACAGTAACACTGACTTTTACTCAAGATATTTGATGCCTACTGTGTGCCAGGCTTTGTTCTAGGCAGAGCAGTTTACATAGAACATTTGCAGAGAAACAAAGATCAGTCTGGCACTAGGCTTACAGTGTAACAGTAGAGGTTCAAGGCACTAAATATAGTATCTATTTAATAAAGTGCTGTAAAAGAGATTTTAAAAATGATTTCCACAAGAGGTAAATAAAAGGTTATAGGTGTGACTGAGGATGAGGAGGATTCTGATAAGAGAACAATTGTAGGAGGATGTCAGACATACCAGTATGGGGTCAGCAAGCTGGAGATGTACCTAGCAATTGCCTAGCATGCACGAGGCTCTGGGTTCAATCCCCTCCCCCAAAAAATCACAAGCACGGTGCATAGGGTTTGATTGTACAGTTTCAGTTCAGTGGCCTCATTAACTTAAGAGGAACCATACTGAATAAATGTCAAACTTGGCCAGCTGAAATTTAGTTTTTAATCCAATAGATCCAATGATCCACTAAAGATTTCCAAGAAAGCTGGGCAGTGGTGGTGCATGCCTTTAATCCCAGCACCCGGGAGGCAAAGCCAGGTGGATCTCTATGATCTGTGAGTTCGAGGCCAGCCTGGTCTATAGAGCAAGAGCTAGGACAGGCATCAAAACTACACAGAGAAACCCTGTCAAGAAAAACCAAAAAAGAAAAAAAAAAGATTTCCGAGAATAATGACAAATCAGGATTGTTTAAAATTAACTCAGAAGTAAAACACAGAAAGAAAATGGGACTTATTTAAGAAGTTAACTACAGCAGGGCGTGGCAGCCACACCTTTAATCCCAGCACTTCACCAGGAAGCAGGTGAAGCTCTGTGAGTTCAAGGCCAGCCTGGTCTATGGAGATAGCTTCAGGACAACCTGGTCTAAAGAGAAACCCTGTCTTGAAAAACCAAAAACCAAGCCAAAACAAAAAACCTACAATGCAGACAGCAGAATGGATCAAAAGCGGACAAATGGGAAGGCGGGTACAGAAGATGAAAGCATTACACAAGTACATTAGCATGCCCTGGCGGCGGGCTGGCTGGCTGGCTGCAAGGGGACAGTCACATATCACAAGCCACTGACAGCAAAGAAATTACAAAGGATCCTTAAAAGAAAGCAGGCAATCTAAAGGTGGAGCTAGAGGCAACCATTTAAAGATTATAATCTATATCTATAGGCCACACATAATAATCATATTCTACATTAGAAAAAAAAGCAGAACTTCCCTTTGATGGACATAATAGACAAAGATATACAAACCACAGTTTCCAAAAATCTGCCAATCAAAGCAGAATAACTTGAAAACAATGCTATTATGTACTTGTGAAGACATGGTACTAGAACAAGTCCTGTTCTTCCTGAAGCACACACTCCAAGTCTTGACATTTTAAGATGTTAAGATTGTGCTGTCACTATAGTATGTAATCTAGAAAGCTATTTAATGAAACAAGAGCAAAGTGAAGCTATTTTCACTAACAAACAAGAACTAAAACTGATCCATCATATATATTTTGTGTGTGCAATCACAAGCTATCACTTGTTTCAGGTAAGTGACTGATGTTCAGCTTAGAAAATCAATTTCTGATGGAGTGAAGTCTTCTGCTCCATGATTAACAAGCAAATTGAGTTTCTTAAGGGTAGACAGTTTACGTTCTAGACACCACACACCCCAGTTCTCAGTATTCAGGAGACCTTTGATAAGGGGAATAAACAGAAAGCAACCAAGGAATGTTTTCCAAGTACGGAGTACTTTCATAATGTGGTGAGTATTACACAACACAGAACTAAAGATCCAATATCTGAGTGCCTGCTACTCAACAGGTAATGAGTTACAAAATCAGTAATACTCGACTCCTCCCTTGAACACAGGATTTATTTCTTTAAATGAGTCCAAGAGAAAACCAGCACACACTGATTTTGTGACCATCACTGAGTCACCCTCTCAAATTCTTTAATTCTTCCAAGTTTCTGGTTTCTCATCTGAAAAAGGGATGAGGACCCACCAAAAAACAATGGTGGGAGTGTCTGTAAAATATGATAATTACACCAGTGACTTTCTATAGGACTCACCACACTGAGTACACATCGGTGACAAATGTCACCACACAAACATCTGGCTAGTCAATAGTCTTTGCCCTACCACCACCTGAAAAAAAATCCTCACAACAGCACTCCGAGGACAGCACGGGGGGGGGGGGGGGGGGGGGACACGACACGGGACGGGACACGGGACGACGACGCGACGACGGGGGACCACAACCCCACAGGGAAAGGTACAATCTAGAGAAAGGATCATACATTTTCAGACAACCTTCTGAAAACCAGAAGTCCATGCTTTTTAACTTCTCTGACTTCTGTTTAGAAAAATTCCACAACTTTACTGGGTAAACAGAGGCAGGAAGATCTCTGACGTCAAGGCCAGCCAGGAATATTGTTGGGTGTGCGCACACGCACCCCAACCCCACAAACTTTAAATTTTTCTGAGCGGGTTGGGGATTTAGCTCAGTGGCAGAGTGCTTGCCTAGCAAGCCCAAGGCCCTGGGTTCGATCCTCAGCTTAAAAAAAAAAAAAAAAAAATTCTGAGCCAAGAAATAATGTAACTATCCTTTTAGAGATTATCTGTCTCTACCACAAGATCATCTCAAAATGAGTACAAGACCTTCACATTCCAAAACTTCAGAGAAGTTCTGAAATAAATCAGCAAGCTTCTATCTCAAAAAGTCCCCTAGAAAAGTGATTTATATCTTATCTATCTTAACCACACATGAATCCTGCAAGATAAAGTGAATTTGAGCCAGCATTTTTTTCAGCAAACATGTTAACCAACACTGTAATTCCAAAGTAGTTAAGTTCAAAAGAATCTCAGTCTCTCCATAGAGTAGGATGCTGTAGGAACATTTCTGTGCTAAGTGGTACTGGCATCTATTTCTACTTAATTATCTAACGACAAAACACAAACATCAAAGTCCAGTTATTTGCACGTAGAATTTATATAACAAGGAAACCTTATTACACAAACCTCCCGGAGCACTTACTGCTCATCATTTACTTCATTAACTCAATGAAAAAAATAAACAAGACATAAAAAGATAAAGACTTTTTCAGAAAGGTGATTTTTAAAACTATTGTTACACCTCTTGGACAACAAACACAAAACACTCTCCAAGTGTAATAGGCTCAGTTTAGTTCATGTTTCTTCAGTACCCAAGACTTCCACCACACTACTGGTTGTCACTGTTAAACTTTCTTACCTTCTGCTACATCATCATCGACTGCTCCTTTCACCTGAGAAAAACACCACTGAATATCATTCCCTCCTCCAGCTCCTAGAAGAAGAAAACATAGCAATTAAAACTGAGTTCTGTTCTGTTTACTCTCATAAACACGGAGATGGTATCTGAGACTAGCATGATACTCCCCACATACACAGCCACCACTAAGTCCATGAATTTGGAACCAAATGAGGCTCCAATAGTTGGCAGAGCATCCAAAACAAGACTGCAGGTATGATATATTCAAAGGCATAGTCTATCAATCATTATCATCGTACAGATATTCAAAGCCTCATTTCCACTTCCCCTTCCCCTTGAAGACAGTCAGAGCCTTTCAAGTAAGACCTACCAGGAAAAAAAAGTAAATAGCAAAAGTTAGTTTTCCTTTAAATGTACAAAAGGCCTACAGAAGAGTTATAAGGCTAAACTACCATGAAATATAGAACGAAGAGAAAACTTCGGGAACATTACTGCCCAAGAGGAGGAATGATTCATGTAAACTCTACCACCAAAGCATGGACACAGCAAACACAACACCCAGTTGCATTCATTAGGAGCAAATCACTGGCTGCAGACACAGGAAAAGGGGTGGCAATGAGTGCTTGGGACAAGATGGTCCAAGGCTGCTTCTGCCTCCCTTCACCTAACCAGAGAACCCGGAAAGAGCGACTCTGCTCATTTCTCATCTCCTACAAGACAGTTCCAATTATCATTTCACAGCAAGGTCAAAGGGCTGCTTGTTTGTATAGCAAACTGTAAATCAGCCCAACGTAACTTCTTTAAAAGTCCTGTTCTCTATGTAAACATTGAAAAAGACAAGGAAAACTGGTTTAATCTCAGACACTGCCCAGAACTGAGGAGGAAATGGGGGTGGGGGGAGGACGACTCCTGGATTTCTGGAAAAGAAACCGAATCTCAATCCAGAATTACTCTACCAGCTGAAGGGCTTCTAGACCAAAATGTACAGAGATAACTGACCCTCAAAGGCCATTAACCCTCGCTTTTCCTTTACCTATTCCTTGCTAAATTATTCCCAATCGGGTTTTCTCCGTGCTTTTTCACCCCCGCAAGCTTTTATGAAATCTCAATCTCTCTCTCTCTCTCTCTCTCTCTGGCTATTTATATCACTGAACTCCACAACTATTTTAACTCCGAGAAACCCTTCTGGGAAAAAGACATCTGCACCAATGATCCTGTGCAAAATGCAAAGTTTAAATTACCTGTTCCTCCCCCCACCCCCGACACACACACACACACACACACCAATCTTTAACAACTTCTATTAAAGGCCTAGCACCCGTCAGTGACAAGGAGTTAAGTCACCGAAGGGAGCACCATCGTCACGAAATTCAGGGTTACACCCTCAAAACCTGACCTACCCGTAATGTGTGTGTGGTGCTGTGGGGGGCGGGAGGGGGGGGGGAGGGAGAGGCATATTGCCTCCATTGTATTTTAACTTGCAAAGCGCTCTTCCTGCCATCAGTGCAGAATATGTCTCTACAGGAAGGCTCGCAGCCGACCGGGAAGAGAGGAATGAGTATGTGCAGAGGGAGCAGGGTGCAGAGGGGATCCATCTGCACACCGGCACCCGCCCCACCCACGCAGTCCCCCACCCCCACCACCCCCGTGCCCGTGTTCGTGCGGTGCCAGGCCCCGGGGCCCAGCCTCCGGGCCCCACCATCCCAGCCAGCCCAGTGCCAGGCCCGCCCGCCCGCCCCGCAGCACTCGGCCAGCGCCCCAGGCCAAGGCCCCGCCGCCACGGTCGCTAGGGGGTGACGGAGAGCGCCTAGAGGAAGCGGCACCCTGTCAGCCGGCCGAGGGCCGTTTCTCCTTTACCTGCCATGTCGCGCTGCAAATGATGACCCTGCCGGGCTCCTCGGGGTCTCCGCGACCGGGGCTCAGCCCCCTCACCTGGGGATGAGGGGATCGAGGGCGCGGATGGAGGCGGATGGCACCTGAGGGGGGAGGGGACGGGGGCCGGGGCGGAAGGGAAGCGGCCCGGGCAAAGCGGCCGGCAGGATGGTGGCTTTCACTCGGGGGCGTCCCCTCTCGTGCTCCTTCTCCTGCGGTGGTGGTGGCGGCGGCGGCGGCGGCGGTGGCGGCGGCGGCGGCGGCGGCGGCTACGACAGCGACGGCGGCCGCGGCGGCAGGGGCAGGCGACTCCACTTTCAAAATGGCGCCCGCTGGCTGGCCGGTGACGTCACTCCAGGGGGCGGAGCGCCTCTGGGGTGGGCTGCGCTGTGTTGGTCACGCCTCCTTCCTGCCGCGCTCTGGCTCCGCCCCGCCCGCTGCGACCCTGCGGAGTGCCCTGCGCTGAGCCGGGGTGGTGGTTAGCTGCTCTGGCTGTGGGCTGTGCCAAGTTGGCCCACGGTACCCAAGTGGGCCGCGGCCTGGCCTCTCTGCGCCTCACACTGTCCCAAGCCCTTGCACCAGGGCCGGGACTCTGAGATGGTCTCATCTGTCTACTGGAGAGCACCCCTTTTTTTTTTTTTTTTTTTTTTTTTTTTTTTTTTTTTTTTTTTTTTTTTTTTTTTTTTTTTTTTTGGTTTTTCGAGACAGGGTTTCTCTGTGTAGCTTTGCGCCTTTTCCTGGAACTCACTTGGTAGCCCAGGCTGGCCTCGAACTCACAGAGATCCGCCTGGCTCTGCCTCCCGAGTGCTGGGATTAAAGGCGTGCGCCCCTTTTGATGCTCCAATGACACTGAGAGTGAGCAACCAGGGACACCAAAATAAAGGCACAGTGATGTATACTCTGCTGCCTAGCCAAGGTGAGAGTTCACGGAGCCCAAAGGGACACAACTGGGCTGCTTCCATCTGGGTGAATTAGATTACCTTCCCATGGATGAGAGTTCTTGGCTACTTACTGCAAGCAGTTAAGCATAGCCTGGCGCGGTGGCACATGCCTTTAATCCCAGCACTCGGGAGGCAGAGACAGGCTGATCTCTGTGAGTTCGAGGCCAGCCTCGTCTACAGAGCGAGATCCAGGACAGGCATCAAAACTACACAGAGAAGCCCTGTCTCCAAAAAAAAAAAAAAGAAGAAAGAAAAGAAAAAAGGCTCCCGACAGAAAGTTGAATGTGTTGTGAATGGCACAAAAAGTGGCCGAAGTCTGTTCAAATAAAAGTGGTTAAATCAATGATTAAGAAGCTATGTTCTGCTGGCTGTGGTGACACACGCCTCTAATCTCAACAGCACTTTGTGAGGTAATGTAAGAGGCAACTATATATTGAGTTTGAGGCTAGCCTGGGCTATCTATATGAGACCGTGCCTCACCTGCACACATCAAACAAAATAATTAAACCAAATCTATTTAAATGTAGCCTCTTCCAGTCAGACTTCTCTGCCAGTTTCTCCCATTTGCTACTACTCTCCTTTAACTAGGTTGAATGCCCTTGTTTAATAGTGGTGGCACACTCCTTTAATCACAGAACTCAGGAGGCAGAGGCAGGCCGATCTCTGTATGTGTGAGGCCAGCCTGGTCTACAGAGCTAGTTCTGGGGAGCGGGGAGGGGGCGGGGCGGGGCAGGGAAGGTACACAGAAATACTGTCAGATCCAAAGGAAACTCCAATTCCCCAAACTCCAAAGGGCAGTCCAAATATCCAGAAATGAGCTCAACCTGGACAATAGGAGGATTTCTAGCAGTTAGATTTAAAAATAAAATAAAATAAAGTAAAATAAAATAAATAAAAAACACTCCTTAGGAACTTGTGAAGTCAGTTCCCCTTTACCAAAAAAAGAAAAAAAAAGTCATTTCCCTCACCTCTGGTGGAAAAGACATATGGCTATATGGCTACCTGTGGTGCCAATCAGCATATTAAACGCATGCAGGTATGTATCACTAGTACCTGTTACACATTTCAAAGTCCATGCTGGCATCCCAGCCCTTCTCCCCTCTCCTCCCCTCAACCCCCCTCTAGCTCTCAGGCTTTCCTCACCCAGCTACTCATTCTCCTCACAACCCTGCTGTTCTCACTGTATCTTCTCTAACTTCTCTCCTCTGCCACTCTTCCTTCTCTGGTCATGTCCGGTCTACTTCTTTCTCTTTCTGCTCTGGACTCTTCCAGATGCCTCTGGCTGCTCTCTCCCCTCTATAATAAAACCCTCCCCTTCCCCATACTCTGAAGTGGTCATGTTGTCAGTTTATACAAATAGTCTCATAAAGTATAAGGCCCTTTTCTGTTTTTTAAACCACATTAAAATGATCTCAGTCTGTGTCTGTTATTATACTGAATTCTTTGAGGCTAGGAAGTATGTTACTCACCTCCCTATCACCAGCCACATAATTCATGGGATTAATGGATGAATAAATAAGTATTTCTGACTTGGGAAGAAAAACCATTTAAATGTTGGCCCCTTAAGGTCACTATATTGTAAGTGTTTACACTCACTCAGCTTTTTTTTTTAATTTTTTAAGATTTAATTTTATCTTATGTTTATGAGTGTTCTGCCTGCATGTATGCATGTGCACCGTGTGCATGCCTGGTGCCCTCAGAAGTCAGAAGAGTGTAAGAGCCCCTGTAACTGGAGTTACAGACAGTTGTAAACTATCACATGAATGCTGGGGATCGAATCCTGTTCCTCTGCAAGAGCAACAAATACCCTTAACTGCTGAGCTAACCCTCACTCTTTTATTTATTTACTTATTTATTTATTTTATTTTATTTTATTTTATTTTATTGTCATGGTGAAGCAAATCAGACCCAGGGTCTAATGAATGCTAAGCAAGCGCTCCTCAGCTGGCTAACTTTCACTCTTAACTCTGGGAGGAAGAGGCATTTGGTGATCTCACCTACATTGATTGATTGATTGATTGATTGATTGATTTAGGCTTTTTGAGACAGGATTTCTCCGTGTAGTTTTGGTGCTTGTCCTGGATCTCGCTCTGTAGACTAGGCTGGCCTCGAACTCATACAGATCCGACTGGCTCTGCCTCCAGAGTGCTGGGATCAAAGGTGTGCGCCACTGCCGCCCGGCTCACCTACATTTATTAAACTGTTTGGTAAATAGGTAAATTGCCTGTGCATTTGCTCTAACTACTTCCCACATACCTTCAAACCTGATTACATACCACTCAAGAGATATCTCAATAGGATAATGTTCCCTTATCTATACATGAACTTGGAATTTTTGTTTGTTTTGGTTTTGAGTTTTGTTTTGTTTTGAGATGGGGTGAGGTGTCTCACTCTGTAGCCTTGACCTAGAGCTATGTAGGTAAGGCTGTCCTTGAACTCAGTGATCTAGCTGCCTTTGCCTCCCAAATTCTAGGATTACAAGCAGATCACACTTGGCTACAAGCTTTTTATCATGTGAGCCTTCGGCCTACATGTAATTCTTGATCACATGGTCACACACATAGTGACAGGGCCTTGCAGAATTGAGCTCATTTGGGTAAAAGAAGAGGAAAACTCTCTCTCGGTTTTTCTGGTGAAATTCTAGAAAACTTAGGATTTTTCTGCTTCAAATCTGAGTCAAGAAACACTATAAGTTATAGAATTGTGAGCATATTAGAGCTGAATAAGTCTCACCCTGAGTGACTGTTAGGTGGCTTTTAAAAATATATTACATAATGTCTTAGGGTTTCTTTTTTTTTTTTTTTTTTTTGGTTTTTCGAGACAGGGTTTCTCTGTGTAGCTTTGCGCCTTTCCTGGGACTCACTTGGTAGCCCAGGCTGGCCTCGAACTCACAGAGATCCGCCTGGCTCTGCCTCCCGAGTGCTGGGATTAAAGGCGTGCGCCACCACCGCCCGGCGTCTTAGGGTTTCTATTGCTGACTAGAATTTACTCACCATCTTCTGGGTTCCTCCAAAGTGCTTGGGTCACCTCTCCAGCTCTGCCTTCTGCAGCACACGCAGTTTGTCTTCTAAGTTCGGGCAGGCTGCACTCCACTGCTGCAGCTCTTCCTGGTGGTCTTCCCATGGCACTGGTGTCTCCAAAACGCTGGGATCTTCTGCTGCGACTCGGCTGCACTTTCACCAACAGCCTCTCCTGGGCTCTCTCCAGGGACTCCAGCCCTGCCACACAGTGCCACACTCAGCCATTCTCCGTGACCCCTTCACACCTTTAAAAACAGCATCACCTGGGTAACTCTTACACTACTAAATTCAGCTGCCAGCACAAGGTACAATCTTGTCCATGTCCGGAACAAAGCTCCTGTGTGCTGACTCTCAGGAAACGCTTTCCAGAAGACTTCACCTCAACTATGCTGGTCTGGTCTTTTCTTTCTTTCTTTCTTTCTTTCTTTCTTTCTTTCTTTCTTTCTTTCTTTCTTTCTTCTTCTTCTTCTTCTTCTTCTTCTTCTTCTTCTTCTTCTTCTTCTTCTTCTTCTTTTTCTCCCTTTGGTTTTTGTTTTTTGTTTGTTTGAGTCAGGGCTTCTCTGTGTAACAGCCCTGGCTGCCCTGGAACTCACTCATTTTGTAAACCAGGCTGGCCTGGAACTCACAAAGATCCACCTGTCTCTGCCTCCGGAGTACTGGAATCAAAGGCGTGCACCACCATGCCCACCTTTAAGAGACTCTGGCCTCTACTTAATCATGGCTAATTTCTCAGCTACAGCTGACAAGCAGAGTATCCCAACAAAACGAAGATTTCACTTTAGTAGTTCTTGTATCTTGCTAAGCACAGCTGATTGTTCAGCCCCAAAGAAACCAGAACCACAGATTCTTCACACAAATAGCCCAGTAGAGTCTTTGCTTCCCTTTGAAATTTGATAAGTCAGGCCTCCATCGTCTTGCACATCTCTCAACATTCTTATTTTCCAAGCTCCTAAGAATAGCTCACTGAGCTCTCAACATACAATGGCCTTTTTAGCCCCAACTTCCAAAGTCCTCCCACAATCCTCCCCCAACACTGTCAGGTCTGTAATACCCCCTATGCTGGTGCCACTTTGTTTCAGGTGGGGTTGTAATTGCTGTGATAAACACCATGACTCAAAAGCAAGTTGGAGAGAAAAGAGTTTATTTGGCTTAAGCTTCCCACATCACAGTTCATCACCAAAGGAAGTCAGGACACCAAGCAGGGCAGGATCCTGGAGGCAGGCGCTAGTAAAGAGGGCATGGAGGGGTGCTGCTTACTAGCTTGCTCCATATGGCTTGTTCAGCCTGCTTTCTTATAGGACCCAGGACCACCAGCTCAGGGATGGCGCTGCCCACAATGGGCTGGACCCACCCCTATCAATCACTAATTAAGAAAATGCCCTGCAGCATTTTCTCAATTGGGGTTCCTTTCTCACTGATGACTCTGGCTCGTGTCAAGTTCACATAAAACTATCCAGCACACATGACAAGAGGAGAATCATTTAAGAGTTATTCCTTTACCTGATGAAACAGATTTGGATTGGGATTAATACAAACCCTTCCTCTTTTAAAAAAAAAAAAAAAAGTGGGGGTGGGGCTGGAGAGATGGCTCAGGAATTTAGAGCACTAGCTGCTCTTCCAGAAGACCCGGGTTCAATTCCCAGCACCCACATGGCAGCTCACAACTCTCCATCACACAGACATACATGCAGGCAAAACACCAATGCACATAAATGAAATATCAAAAAACAAAGAAGAAATGGTATCCTTTGGCATCCTCTGTCCTCCAGAGGTTACATAAAGTGTTCAAGTAAGACCATTAATGTAAGGATAAGAGCAGACATCCCAGACAACTACTAGAACAATCTTGAGCTCCAGACCAGCCTAAGCAACAAGTGAAGACCTCCATCTTTTGATAGAAAATAAAGACATTAATCTGTTTTAAGCCAAACCTAGCAGGGCATACTTGTAATCCTAATACTTGGTAGGTGGAGGCAGAAGATCAGAAGTTCAGAGTCATCTTGGTCTACAGGCTGGACTACATGAGATCCTGTCTAGTAGAAAAATAAATGTAAAGAGAGGGTAGGGGAGAAAAGGAAAGAAAAGAAGAATAGGGAAGAGGTAGGGAGGGAAGGATGAGAAGAAAGAAAAGGGGACGGGAGGCAGAGCCAGGCAAATCTTTGTAAGTTTGAGTCCAGCCTGGTCTACAAAGTGAGATCCAGGACAGGCTCCAAAGCTACACAGAGAAACCCTGTCTTGGAAAAAAAAAGAAAGAAAGAAAAGGGGAAAGATGGGGAGTGGAGAAATTACCAGGGCCAGGGAGATGGCGCAGTGGATAAAGTGTTTGCCAAGCAGCATGAGACCCTGAGTCGGCATCCCCAGCATCTGCCTCTGCAAAGGCCAGGCATGGCAACAGCTGGCATGCATCTCTAACTGTAGCACTGGGAGGTTAGACACAAATGGAAGCTTACTGGCCAGCCCTCTAGCTGTATTGGTGAGTCTAGGTTCGGTGAGAGAGCCTGCTTCGAAAACTAAAGCAGAGGACAACTGAGAAAGATGCCCAGTGCTGACCTGCCTCCATTGTGTCTCCCTCCTCCTTCCCTCCTTCCCTCCCTCCTTCCTCTTTCCTTCCCTCTCTCCCTCCTTCTCCCCTCCACAGGCACACAAATTAACAAAACTTAGAATGCTGGCCAAGCCAGACTTAGGCTTTCAAGGCCTGAAACAATTGCTAGGTCTTTACAGGAAACAGTATCAACTTTTCACGTCTTTGCTACAAACTGGGCCTGGAAGGTGATCTCCCAAAGCTAGGAGTCTCCACTGTAACAGTGACTCATACCAAGGGATTCCAAACATAGAATTCACTTTTTTTTTTTTTTTTTTTTTTTTTTTTTGGTTTTTCGAGACAGGGTTTCTCTGTGTAGCTTTGCGCCTTTCCTGGAACTCACTTTGGAGACCAGGCTGGCCTCGAACTCACTGAGATCCGCCTGGCTCTGCCTCCCGAGTGCTGGGATTAAAGGCGTGTGCCACCACCGCCCGGCTCAGAATTCACTTTTTAAAAACCACAGGTATTCTACACAGAAAAGTGTTTAACAAAAACAATAGTGAATCTATCAGGTGGATTATTATGTAGTCAAATACTTGTTTAAAAAAATACCAAAACAAAACAAAAATAAAAAAAGGAAGTTGCTGAGACTCAGAATACAGAATTCGTCTACAACATGACTCCCCAGTATGTATAACCAACTCAAAATCTGTAGATTCCATACAGGAAGTAAATTCACCATGGTGTTCACAACAATGTTTTTAGACATGGACATGGTGAGTGGTCATTTCCTCCTTAGCCAGTTGGGTTTCTCTAAATAATGTGTATTTAACATATATCAATGAGAAAAAAAGGATCTTAATTTTTAAAGTTCATTCTAGGACAGCAAGATGGTTCCTGCAGCAAAGGTCCTTGCCACCTAGGCTGACGACCTAACTTCTATCCCTCAGACACACAGGGTGGAAAGAAGATAAGTCCTGTGAGTTAACCACTGACCTCCATACATGTATCATACCATGAGCGTACACACACACACATCACACACATACCACACACACCACACACATACACACACACATACACTACACACACACACACACACACACACACACTTTAAAATAAAAAATAGATCTTTAAAAAGAGAGAGGGAGCCTATTCTTATAGTCCTAATATTTCTGTTGACCTTCCAATTATGGTGTCCACTTTCTACATAATGAATTCAAAAGTCCTATTTTAGAATATTTATTAAATAGACCTCTACATTAGTTGGGAGGCTTTTTTATTGTGATGTCAAGCTAGTATACAAGTAGATGGGAAATATTTACCAACCAACCAGCATGAAAACAAAGTTGTGCTCCCTAACAAAGGTTATCTCTAGTGTGATAGGAGCAATTTAAATATGCTGAAGGCTGCTGCCTATTATTTCCATGTAGCCCTTGCTGCCACTTCTTCCCCAGAAGGCAGTCTACAGTTCAGCTCCAGTGTTTGATAACGCATCGCAGGACTTACTTAACTATTGTCTGTGTGTTTGACCTGTTTTTGGACATTCACTGTATTGGGCCTATTTTCACTCGGCTCTAGCTTGGGGCATTCTGTAGCTTCTATCCATGCAAACAACTCTTCGTAAGCCCCGTGGCTAGAGTGCCTCCCTTATTCTTCACAGTCCCATTAGGTTGATTGACAAGCACTCACAAAGCAAAATATTTCTATGAGTCCTAAGATATTATCTCTTCACATTCATAGCCATGGGGCATTTAGCCTAAATACTGGATCCTTGATAGGCTTTTTTCCAGACTTTCTTTCCAACTGTTTTACAGTAGCTCTTGGGTCTTCTGGACTCAAGAATTCAGAAATCTGGCTGGGGATGTGGCACAGTTGGTAGAGTGCTTGCCTAGCATGTACAAAGCCCTGGGTTCTAGCTCCAGCATTTTATAAACCATGTATAGTGGTGCATACCAGAATCCCAGGCAGGACTTGGGAGGTGAAGAAAGGAGAATCAGGAGTTCAAAGTCATCCTTGGCTACCTAGCAAGTTGGAGACCAACCTGGGGTACATGAGACTCATTCTCAAAACTGCAAAACAAAACAAGAAGCTGGCCGAGTGGTGGTGGCGGCAGCGGTGGTGGTGGCTCACGCCTTTAATCCCCGCACTCGGGAGGCAGAGCCAGGCGGATCTCTGTGAGTTCGAGGCCAGCCTGGTCTACAGAGTGAGTTCCAGGACAGGTATCAAAACTACACAGAGAAACCCTGTCTCAAAAAAAACGAAAAAACCAACCAACCAAACAACAACAACAAAAAAAACCAAAAACCAAGGAGCTGAAGAACCGGTTCAGTGGTTAAGAGCACTTACCGCTTTTGAAGAAGACCCCAGTTTGGTTCCCAGCACCCATGTCAGGCAGCTCATGACCACTTGTAACTATGGTTCCAGGGATCCATGAACCTTTGGTCTCTGAGTGTGCCTATACACATGTGGTATACATACACTCATACACACATGCAGGCACACATAAATACACACAAATGAAAACCCAAATCTTCAAAATATAAAAAACAAACAGACAAGAGCCTTTGAACATTGATGACTACATCCTGGTCTACCATATCCTTGAGACTTCTAGTCCCTTTACACTCTAAAGTTTAGAGTGATAAACAGTTTGCTTTTCATTTATTCAAATAGAAAATGGCCACTAGTATTGACTCACATTTTTGTGGGAGACAGGAGGGGTACATGGGGACACTTTGTACTCTGTATTATAAAAACAGAATTGTACTTCATATTATTTGGCGGAATTTGCATGTATATCTTACACTAGCTAACTGTGTACATATTATTCATGGTTTATTTGTTCTGAGTTAACCCCTTTAATAGGTTTTCTGTAACTCGATAATAGGTTTCTCTGCTGAGGCAGCAAGTCAGATCAAGCCGACTTGAAAAAGCGAAAGAACAGATATATTTGAGCAAGTCAACTCCCGGGTGAGCCCTCCAGCCCCAGAGATCTGCCTATGCAGCCGAACTAAAGCAGGGAGCTTATATATGCTGTAGGTGAGGAGATGATGAAGTGTCCTCCACAAGCAGGGTTTGTGCCCAAGTATGGGCAAAAGCTGACCACTTTAGGTGGGATATTGGGTTACTGGCAACTTCAGGGGCGAAGCTCCCAGAGCTGCCAAGAATGTGGAACTGGGCTGTTGGGCACCTTTTCTTTTTTGAAGATTCTCTGGGAGGGCAGGGTTTGGTGAGAGAGAGAGATGGGGCTTTCCAGATCAAGCAGGAGTGAGCTGGAGGTTTCAGTGGAACACCCTTCCCAGCCAGTGTGGCCTGTGGCTTGGAGTATTACAAGATTGATAGCCAGGTCCAAAGGAAACTCCATTTCCACAAATTCCAAATAGCAGAAGGGACAAATGACTCTCTGTGGTGCCCATTAGCACAAGTGCATGCTGGCCTCCAGGCTCTCTCAGTATCACAGTGCCTGCTACATACTTCAAAGTCCTAGCTCTTCTCACCTCCTCCCCTCCCTTAAAACTCCCTCCAGCTCACCCTCCCCCCCTTCTCCTTATAACACTGCTATTTTGGATATGCTTGATCACACTTTCTCTCTTTCTGCCCCCATCTCTCTACTCTGTCCCTGTTTCTCTCATGGTCAGGTCTAGTCTGCTGGCTATGTTCAGTCAATGACTTCCTCTCTCTGCTCTGGACTCTTCCAGATAGATGCCTCTCGCTGTTCCTTCTCTCATATCTACAAGAAAAACCATCCCCTTAACCATACCATGAGGTGGTCATGTTGTCAGTTTATACAGATACCCACAGAAACAAATTTGACCCAGCATTTTAAGAAGCACCTGAGTCCAGACATCCATAGAATAAGAGTAGAACTCAAGGGGTGAAAACCAGAGAGACACAAGACACTGCAGAGTCTCAGAAATGTGGCTGACCATCACCACCTGCCCACAGGGGCAAGACTGAGCCCCAGAATGACTGACTCTCTTTGTCCTCACTGCACTCTCACTCCTTACAAAGCTTGCTGACTAGAGATGAAATGGAAGGTCATGTTTGGGGGGTTTAGTAGGATACTGATTGGCTGCCTTCTGAGATCATTGGCTCTCTGAGTACTACACAGCTTTAAAGATTCAGTTCCTGTCTCACTGCTCCTTAACCTTTGTGGTGGCAGGCACCAGGAGCTCATGGACTCTGGCTACAACTTCACAAAGCATTTCTCAGCAATAGGACTTCTGAAGGCAAACCCTGGTCCGATACTGAGCCCTAGCACTGGCTCAGAGAGCACAGGGGACAGGGGACAGTCTTTCTCTACTCTCTGAGATTTCAAGGGAGCCAAAGCCTGCTGATTTCCATTTTGACCACAATCCGTGGTTCAAGGATCATCAGATTATCTCAGACAACAAAACCAACTAGCATATTCTGCATTTGGATAGCTCATTAACTTTGTCAGGGATGTGATCTTAAAGATCTTCCTAAAGGAAAGGAGCAAACTAGGGTTTGAGGATATTAAGGCATTTGTTGCATGGTGAGGATAGCTTGCTGGAGGTCACCCAGCTAGTTAGAGGAGAAGCTTCGAGCAAGGACCTGTTTGGGACTCTGCGTCCACGCAGTCAAATGCTTCCTGTAGTAGAATATTTTAAGGTGTGTTACTTTTTGTTTATATTGCATTTGTTTAACTCTGTGAAGCTGTGATACTGTGCCTGATGGTTTAATAAAGTACTGGCCAATAGCAAGGCAGGAGAAAAGATAGGCGGGGCTGGCAGGCGGAGAGAATATATAGAAGGAGAAAACTGGGAGGAGAGATCTAAGGTCTAACAGCCAGACAAAGAGGATGGCTCCAGGGGCCAACCACCCAGGTACACAAGCATGGAGTAAGAGTAATATTTACCACTGAGCACTAAATAGATGTCTCCATCAAATCCTTCCCCTCAGAGCTCAGGGAACTCTATGGAAGGTGAAGCAGAAAGAGGGTAAGAGCCACAGGAGATCAAGGACACAAGGAAACAAGGCTCTCCACTCTAACAGGATCGCCCCACATAAGAGCTCACAGAGACCAAAGCAGGATGCACATGTGGAATAAAGACTTTCGGTTGGCTCAAAAAAAACAAAAAGTAATATTTACAGAAGTTAGAGAAAAAGAAAGGCCCAGAAGGTAGTTGGGATAATTGAAGTTAAGGAAAGCTGTCTAGAAATCAAGCCAAGCTAAGGCTGGTCATTCATAATTAAGAATAAGCCTCTGTGTGTGATTTATTTGGAAGCTGAGTGGTGGCCCCCCCAAAAGAGCAAAAAGTCCCCAACAACAATAGCTTCCTTTATTATTCTACCAAGCTGTGTGTTTCTGTAGCGTTTGTTGTTGCACATGAGTAAATAAATAAACGAGCTGTGGATAGAGAGAGCTCTGTGATACCACCCTTACCTAGCAACACACAAGGCCCTAAATTCAATCACCAGCACTACCAAGAAGAAAACAATCCATCGATAACTGTCAGGATTAAAAAAAAAATCCTTGGCCGGGCAGTGGTGGCGCACGCCTTTAATCCCAGCACTCGGGAGGCAGAGGCAGGTGGATCTCTGTGAGTTCGAGGCCAGCCTGGACTACCAAGTGACTCCCAGGAAAGGCACAAAGCTACACAGAGAAACCCTGTCTTGAAAAACCAAAAAAAAAAAAAAAAAATCCTTGAGAATAAAACATGTAAACTCACTTATGAGCCACAAACATGTCCTGGTATGGCTTTACCACATGCCTCCTTTGTTTTTTGTTTGTTTGTTTTTTTGAGACAAGGTTACTCTGTGTCACTTTGTGCCTTTCCTGGAACTTACTTTGTAGCCCAGGCTGGCTTTGAACTCACAGAGATCCACCTGCCTCTGCCTCCCGAGTGCTGGGACTAAAGACATGCGCCACCACCGCCTGGCTCATGCCTCATCTTTAGAACAGATTCCCCAGTCACACAGGGGAAAAGGTGATAAATGTATCTACAAACATTTCAAAATGACCGTAGAGAAAGTTGGAAGCTTAATGAGTCAAATCCAGCTTACATTTAATAGACCAGCAAAAAGTAAAAACCTCTGCCGTGGCAGCTTATGTTGGTAGCGCTGCAATAACAAATTAAATTAATAACTTCTAATTTGGAAGACAATAAACCTGCAACAAAAGTGAAACTTCAGATTGCTTTCAGCAAGGAGAATGAGACAAGGCACAACCTGCAGACGCTATTTGAAGTACCGCCTCCACCATTTAACCTCCTCCACCATATCAAAGGTCGAAGCCCCTACTAAGTATAATGTGTGACTTCTTTGGAGGGTCACACGAGGACGCTGTGAAGTTCCACTCGAAGTCCCCGGCAGAGCTCTTTCCAAACCTAGGATTTCGCTCAGGCACAAGTGCCCACCCCCACGGCGCGTCTTCCCTTGCCACTGCAGGCTTCTTGGTCTCAAGCAAGCGCACAGGGGAACCTGGGCTTTGCCCCTGGGAGAGTCATAAAAATCAAGACAACAGGCTTGAGAGAGGACTGTGTCCAAGGTCCTGACTCACGTAAGAATAAAAGGATATAAGCAAGAGCCTTAGAGCAACGGCCAGCCAACAGAGAAGTGCCCACGTTGGTGAGCCTCTGGGAATTCAGGTAATCGGATTAACCAACTGGCCTGGTAGAAAGTCCGAAACAAGGCAGAAGCAGCTGAGTGGACAGTGGGACACTGATAACTGTCTATAAATTTTACTTACTTATTTATTTGTTTCTTTTGATGCAGGGTCTCTCTATGTAACTCTGGCCATCCTAGAACTCTCCATGTACACCAGGCTGACCTTGAATTTACAGAGATCCACCTGCTTCTGCCTCCTGAATGCTAGGATTAAAGGTGTGTGAGCCATCAGGCGTGACCCTGTGTATGCATTTAATAGTGCTTGGGTAACCCTGACTGTCTCCTGTTCTCTTGCTGTCTCTGTCTCTCTACATACATCTATCTCTGCAACCCAAGCTGGCTTTCAGTTTACAGTCCTCCCGTCTCTGCCTCCCAGTCTGCCAACTTTATATCTTGTTCTCAGTTTGTCCTGGTTGTGAGCAGAAATGGAGTTAGGGCTAGGAGTGTAGCTTAGTTGGTGGTGTTTGTGTGAGGCCTTGGGTTCACTTCCCAGGACCACATAAACTGGGGGCATGATAGCACATGATTCTAATCCTTGCACTTGGGAGTTGGAATTGGGAGGATCAGAAGGCTAAGGCCATCTTAGGCTACATAGTGAGTCCAAGGTCAGCCTGGACTACATTGAGACCCTGTTTCAAAAATAAAATAAAAATGTCCCAAGAGTTTATTGACAAGTATTTTGAAATCCCCAGTTAGTGGGTATTTGATTCGGCCAAATCAAGTTGAATTAAAAGTCCAGGTTAATGAGCGATGCATCCCCCTGGGTGACCTTGGGGTGGGGGAGGAGAAATCATGTGGCAGTTCTACTGACCGGAGCTTAAATACCCTGTAGGCACAGTCTTGAGGAGCTCTGGGGGAGGAGCAGCTGCTTGGCGGGCTTTCTTAGGGGCAGAGTTTGGAGAGGGAGGAGGGGGCTAAGGTGGAGCTTCCTAGCTAAACATTTATAGTAAGAGTTCAATGTGGAGAGGCTCAAATAGGATTTCCCTTATCTTGGAGCCTGGAAAGAGACATTCTGTCCTCGGAAGATCCCAGAAGTAAATTTCTGAACATGAAAACACAAGAACAACACCAATAGATGCTAGAAAAGCCAGCCACAGTGGCTTATGCCTGTAATCCCAACATCTAGGTGGTTGAACCAGAAAAAAATTAAAGAGTTTAAGGCCAGTCTTGGCAATAGTAAGGTCAAGACAAGCCTTTAGATGACATGGATGGGAGAGGACACTCAAGACACCAAGCCAAGCATGGTCCAAGATCCCAAGCAGGGACCTCACCAAACTGACTTTCTCAGCTGCGAAATGAATGACAAGTCACTAGAGACAAGTCAGTGGCCTACTCTAGCTGGAAAACTGTCGCCACAGGAGAAATCTTCTTACTTTTATTCTCACTTTCTTCCTGCAGTCAAGAAGGGAGCATCTGCCCTTAGATGTTCAGCCTGATCTCTTCTGGGCTTCTTTCCTGAGGCAGATTTCATTGAGTCCTCTACCACTCCAAGTCAACATGCAGCTGCTGCTGCTGCTCCTTCCCTTCCCTCTCTCCTTCTCCCTCTTCTCCCTCTCTTCCTCCTCCCCCTGCCTCCTCCTCCTCCCCTGTCTCCTCCTCCCCCTGCCTCCTCCCCTCTTTCCTCCTCCTCCTGCCTCTTCCTCCCCTGTTTCCTCCTCCTCCTGCCTCCTCCTCCCATCTCCTCCTCTCCCTGCCTCTTCCTCCCCCTGCCTCTTCCTCTTGCCTCCTCGTCCTCCTTGTCCTCGTCCTCGTCCTCCTCCTCCTCCTCCTCCTCCTCCTCCTGCCTCCTCCTCCTTCTCCTCTTCCTCCTCCTGTCTTCCCTTCTGGTATCGTACAGCCATGCAGTTGGACAGGTTTTAAAAACTGAAGATAACTTCTGCCCTGCTTCTGCTTCTGTCCCTCTCCATCATAACCTCTGAGTTAAAGGTTCTCTGAAGGGCTGGTTGAGCAATACACTCTTCATGACATAGTAAATAGCAGGAGGTGGAAGCCAATTATTAATTGAAAGAAGACTAGGGTATACCCACACAGGAAAGTGTCAGAAAGGGAATATGGGGGGATTGTAAAGGGCTAGATTGCCCAGGTAGAGGCTTCATTATCATTTTTGAAAAATGCTGAGCTTGATGACGCACACTTTTTTTTTTTTTTTCGAGACAGGGTTTCTCTGTGTAGTTTTGGTGCCTATCCTGGATCTACTCTGTAGACCAGGCTGGCCTCGAACTCACAGAGATCTGCCTGGCTCTGCCCCCAGAGTGCTAGGATTAAAGGTGTGTGCCACCACCGCCCAGTTGATGGCACACAGTTTAATCCCAGCACTTGGGAGGCAGTCAGGCTGATCTCTGTGAGTTCGAGACCAGCCTGGTCTGCAAAGTGAGTTCCAGGACAGCCAGGGCTACACAGAGAAACCCTGTCTGGAAGAGAGAGAGAGAGAGAGAGAGAGAGAGAGCAAGCAAGAGAGAGAGAGAGAGAGAGAGAGAGAGAGAGAGAGAGAGAGAGAGAGAGAAATGTGTGTGTGTGTGTATGTGTGTGTGTGTATGCAGAGGCCAGAGGTTTCTTAGTTAGCGTGTCTATTGCTATGATGAAACACCGTGACCAAAAGCAAGGTGGAGAGAAAAGAATTTATTTTGCTTATGCTTCCATATTGCAGTTGCTCACTGAATGAAGTCAGGACAGGAATTCAAACAGCGAGAACCTGGAGGCAGGAGCTAATGTAGAGGCTATGGAGAGGTGCTGCTTACTGGCTTTCTTGCCATGGCTTGCTCAGTCTGCTTTCTTAAAGAACCCAGGCCTTCCAGCCCGGGGGCAGGGGGAGCGCGACTCAACCACTATGGGCTACCAATTCAGAAAATGCTACAGGCTTGCCTGCAGCCCGATCTTATGGAGTCATTTTCTCAACTGGGGTTCCCTCCTCTCTGATTATTCTAGTCCGTGCCAATTTGATGTAAAATTAACCAGCAAAAGAGGCATCACCCCCCACCCCCACTGGATCTGGAGTTACAGGTAGTTGTGAGCTGAGAGAGGTGGGTGCTAAGAACAAAACTCAAGTCCTCTGCGAGAGTATATATGCTCTTAACTGCTGAACCATCTCTCTAGCCTGACTTCATTATTATCCTGTGACGGAGTGTTATTATTTAACTGTCCAATGTCCCCCACAGGCTCATGTGTTTGAACACTTGGTCCTTTGTTAATGGGGTTGTTTCTGAAGACTGTGGAAACTTTGGGATATGGAATTGTGGTGGTTAATCTTTTTTTTTTTTTTTTTTTTTTTTGGTTTTTCGAGACAGGGTTTCTCTGTGTAGCTTTGTGCCTTTCCTGGAACTCACTTGGTAGCCCAGGCTGGCCTCGAACTCACAGAGATCTGCCTGGCTCTGCCTCCCGAGTACTGGGATTAAAGGCGTACGCCACCACTGCCCGGCCCTGATGGTTAATCTTAATTGGCAACTTAATGGAATTTAGAATCACTATGGAAACAAGTCTGGGGATGTTGGAAGATTTAGTGAGATTGAGGTAGGAAGACCCACTCTAAATGTGGGTTTTACCCTTCTGTGGGCTGGGAATAAAAGGGAAAAGGTGAGCTGAGTACCAGCATTCGTCTCTCCCACCTGCTTGACATTGGAGGCAATGTGACCAGGGACATCAATGATGAACTGTAGTGAGGGAAAAAAAAAAAACCTTCTTCCTTTGTAAAAAGTATTTGTTTTATGTGTATGTGTGTGTGCCTGAGTGTATGTTCACCACATACATGCAGAAACCTGTGGAGGACAAAAGAAGCATCAGATTTCCTAGAACTAATGTTACAAGTAGCTGTGGGCCACTGTGTGGGTGCTGGGAACCGAACCCAGATCCTTCGCAAAAAAAGCACTAAGTGTTCTTAACCACTGAGCTATGTCTCCAGCTCCAGCCCCTCCCTTCCTTAAATTGCTTTTGTCAATTTACAAGTAATGAATACAGAGATCTGGCTGGTACATAAAGAGTCATAGAGAAAGGGTTAGAGGTTAATAACCCCGCTTGGTTTCTACCAGGGTTCTCTGTTTCCTGGTCATTCAAGACATGAGTAGTCTCACCCAATCTCACATGAACACCTACAATTTTTCCTCACTGACTGTACCCTTTCAAACCATGAGCCAAAATAACGTCCCCCTCCCTGAAGTTGCTTCTTTTTCAGGTGCTTGGTCTCAGCAATGAGAAAATAGTAACTGCAGAGGGGTCCAAGTCATTTGGAGAGCTCAAAGTGCCAAGGATAGTTTGAAATGAGGATGGCTTGCTCTCACCCTCTAGAGATTCTGATAGAGTCAGTCAGGGTGTGGTTTAGGCCTGGAGAGTTTTGAAAACCTCCATGTGATTCTAGTATATGGGCCAAGACAGGGAAATACTGCAGGAGGAGAAGTTAAAAATAATAATGAGAATAATTGGATCCCGAAGTTCATCATACGAAGACGTGGCCCTGGAACTTGGCATTTGAAACTGTCACCATGGAGACAAGCCTCAAAGAATTTTGGAAAGAAGCTTCTGTTCCAGAACTTTCTTTTTTTAATTTTCTCATGTCTACAAGCAGGGGAATCTTAAATTGAGGTCAGTGAAATATATTACATACAACGAATGTATGTGTGTGTGTGTGTGTGTAAATGCGATCTATTCCAAGTCGAAGACCAAACAGTTTGTAATTAATAATAATCATCTGTGTGTTTATTTGGAACCAAGCAGCTGTGAGACACAGGAAAACTTCCGGCTACAAAAGGTATGCACCTGAGTTTTGAAGGGGGTCCGTGTCCATAACCCAAAATCTTAGGCAAGAAAGGTATAATATGAGATGATTTATTTGATATACTTATAGTACTGACCTTGTAAGGTACCTTGAGATCAGTTCTCATAGCTGGAAGGACTCTTGTCATTTGAACTGGAAATGTGCCCTATAGGCTCACGTTTTGAATGATTAGTCTCCGGTTTGTGGTGCTCTTGGGTCTTGTTTTGTTTTGCTTCTGAGACAAAGTTTTACTGTGTAGCCCTGGCTGGCCTGGAACTCACGAAGCTTCTCCTGCAAGGATGAAAGGCATGTGCCACCTCACCCAACTGTGTGCTATTTTGGAGTTTTTGGAAACTTTAGGAATTTGGTCCTTGCCAAAGTGGAGGAAGTAGGCTGCTTCTTCTAGTCCCACATAAACATTTGTAGCTGACATGAGCGTCATCACCATGTCACGTCTATCCCACCGTGATAGACTGAAATCCCTTTGAAGCTGTGAACCAAAGTAAGACTTTCCTCCCATAGATGGTTTCTGTCAGGGATTTGTCACGGAAGTGGAAAAGTGAGTCATAAAAGTGCCATTGGCAATGAGCTGTCGTGGGTTTGTAAGACATGGGGCTATTCTGTCCATAGATGTTTTGCATCTGCCAGCTTTGCCAGTTTCTATTCTGAGGCTAAATGAGTCAGGGTTTTCAGAGGGCATGATGATGGCAGTGACACTAACAGCAGTGAACACCCACCTTGCACTCACTAATAGTGCCAGGCACTGAGCTGAACCCTGGATAGGCACAGTTGAGTGTGAATTAATAATGGGGAGCTTTCTGAGAAGGGCAGCATGAGGCACTTCTGTGCTCCCATCAGTATCGCAGAACGCACTTAGACAAGCCTCGATGACTCTGATCAACCAATTGATTGGGTGCAATCAAGAGATTCAGCCTCAAGGTATGGCGGTGTAGGCCTGTAATCCCAGCCACCTGGGTGCTGACAAGGAGGATCTTATGTTCAAAGCCTGCTTAGGCTAATAGAGTAGGTTCAAGACTGACCTTGGCAACTGAGCGAGACCTGATCTTAAAGTGAAAAATACGAAAAGGGACTGATGATATAGCTCAGTGGTAGAGAATAGCATGTGTGAAGACCTAGTTTCCATCCCCAGTAAAACACACACACGATCAGGTGGATAAGGCCATAGTGTTTTACTGTCATTTAAATTAAAACTTAATTCATTTTAATGTGTATGGCTGTTTTGCCTGCATATATATATATATATATATGTATGTATGTATGTATGTATGTATGTATATACCACTGAGCTAAATCCCCAACCCTGAGTGCTGGGATTATAAGAGTGCACAACTCCTGGATGAGTATGGAGTTGTGCCCAGATGTTGCCAAGGCCCCACTGTCACTAGGTGATAGAAACTTACCAGCTGTTTTAATCATCATGTGGTCCATGTCTGAATTAACTCATTCATGCTTCTCTCTCAATAACCCTTGGGTAGATGCACTGTTACCTCTATGGATTTTTTGTTTGTTTTGTTTTTGTTGTTTTTTTGGTTTTGTTTTTTTGGTTTTTCCAGACAGGGTTTCTCCTTGTAGTTTTGGTGCCTGTCCTGGATCTCTCTCTGTAGACCAGTCTGGCCTCGAACTCACAGAGATCCGCCTGGCTGTGCCACCTGAGTGCTGGGATTAAAGGCGTGTGCCACCGCCGCCCAGCCTGTTACCTTTATGTTACAAGCAAATTCTCTCCTCTAATGAGCTTCAGAGTTAAGATCCAAACCCAGACATTCTGATGCCGGGGTTCATCTTCTACTAAGCACTCTGAAAAGAGGGGCAGGCTGGCCAAGGAATAGTGAATGTCTTGAAGACAACAGCATTGAGTACAGGTTTCCATCCTTCTTCCAGTTATCCATGGGCGGGAAATTCAGGACAAAAATAACTGAATGTGCTAACATGGCTGTACACGGTACAGGGGACTGGAGTCAGGCAATGCCACAAGCTTTTGTTCTTTCGCTCACAGAAGGGTTCCGCTCACTAAAAATTGCTGCTGAGAACACATATTCTCTCTTAAAACACCCATGGAAGAAACTCTTAAATATAATATTTTATTTTTCTTTATCTTCTGAGGACATCACACATGTATACAATGTATTTTAGTTGTATCCACTCTCACTCTCCACCAAAAAAACTGCTCCTGGACCCCCTCACTCCCACATCTCTGGAAATGTTTTTTTAATTATATTTAATTAATTAGTTGTGTGTTAGTGTAGCTGCACACATGTCACTGTGAGTATGTGGAGATCAAAGGACAGCAATTGTTTTCTCCTTCCATCGTGTGTGTCCCGGGGATTGAACTCGGGCAGGTCGTGAGGCTTGTCTCCAAGTGCCTTTACCCTCTGAGCCGTCTTCTCGTCCCCCTAGACGTACTTTTGAAGAAAAGCAGGACTGGGACGGGAGTTGGCTCCTTGGAGGAAGTAAGGGCAAGACCCATGGTGGATCATGAACTAGTCATAAACACATCGCACGTTACCACTCTGACTGGATGAGTGACCAGACGTCACCTCTCTTGGTGGCCATTAATCACTCCCTGGTTATCATTCCAGCTCCCTGGTTAAGTTCACCAAGATGAGAGAAAAGGTTCACTGGCTACCAAATAATTCATGTCAGTATGGTCACTTTAAACCCTTCAAACCCTGGCTGACCTAGAAGATTTGTCCACGCCTTTGTGACCCTACTGAGTCTCTCTGTAGAAGTCTGAAAAGGCTGCGGGACAGTATGTTCATCTTGCCCTCATTAGCGCATCAGTAAACACTCATGCTAAGCGTGAGCCTCACTCCTTTGGCTGGTCTTTGTTTCTGGAGGGTTTGAAATAGAGTCTCGCCGGGTGGTGGTGGCGCACGCCTTTAATCCCAGCACTTGGGAGGCAGAGGCAGGTGGATCTTTGTGAGTTCGAGGCCAGCCTGGAAGAGTGAGATCCAGGAAAGGCGCAAAGCTACACAGAGAAACCCTGTCTCGAGAAATAAATAAAATAAATAAATAAATAGAGTCTCCACACGTGTATCACTGGCTACACTGGAACTCTCTATGTAGATCAGGCAGGCCCTCAAACTGGTAATACTCTTCCTGCTTCTGCCTTGGGAGTGTTGGGACTGTGTGAGCTTGTGCTACTGTGCCCAGCTTGTTGCGAAGCTCTGGATCTCTAAGGACTTTGTCCTTTGTGGTAAATATCTGGCCCTTCCAGAGAAATAGAATCTCTGACCAAATTCACAATAACTCTTACTGCCTTCATGTTACGCAGGTTCCTAAAAACAGATAAATGGGTCCGTTGCAGCTTTGCATTTCAACACTTGGGTGGTTAAATCCAGAACCTTCTCCAGCTGAAGGGCACCATTTGCTTTGACAGTGACTCACTAGAGTCCTCTCTCCGGGACCCTGTTGGAGTAGTGTGGAAGGATGTACCCTTCACAGCCACCCAGCACAATATCCTGGGAGACCTTTCAGTCATGTTATTGATTTTGTCTGGCTGCATTGGCACCACCATGGTGATGTGAATAAAGCGTAAGGGATGGAAAGACAGACATGGAGCACCTCACTGTCTCAGAGGGCTTGGACCTGTTTCTGAAGGCCTCAGACATACACACACACACACACACACACACACACACACACACACACACACACACGCCGAAGCTGTCAGTTTATTTACATTGCTGTGCTGTGAAGCACCACAGACTGAAACAGTCTGGATCTAGCTCAGTTGGTAGAATGCTTGCTTAGCACACACGAGGCCTAGCACAGCCTAAACTGCGGTGGCTCAGGTCTGTGAATCCCAGTACTGAGAGGTAAAGGCGGAAGGATCAGACATTCAAGGGCATCTTCTGCTTTGCAGCAAGTTCAAGGCCAGACTGGGCTACACTTGTCAGAGAGAGAGAGAGAGAGAGAGAGAGAGAGAGAGAGAGAGAGAGAGAGAGAGAGAGAGAGAGCAGCAAGATGGCTTAAATGGTTAGGGCACTTGCTGCCAGACATGAGGACCTGAGTTCAATCCTTGGGACCCACATCATGGAAGTAGAGGACAGATTGTTTAAAGCTGTCACTATTGTCTGACTTTCACACATATGCAAATAAGTAAATGTAATGACCAAAAGAGGAGAGAGAGAGAGAGAGAGAGAAGAGAGAGAGAGAACAAAAGATAGCTGAACACGCTGGTATAAAGACCCAATGAGTCCGGGCAGTGGTGGCGCATGCCTTTAATCCCAGCACTCTGGAGGCAGAGGCAAGCAGATCTCAGTGAGTTCGAAGCCAGCTTGGTCTACATAGTTAGTTCCAGAATAGCCAGGGCTACACAGTGAAATCTTGTCTTAGAAAAACAAAATGAAAGAAAGAAAGAAAACTAAACTACCAGGTCCCCACTAACTCTACTAAGTATATAACTGAGCTTGTTGTTTCTAAAGTTTTAATTCTCTCTCTCTCTCTCTCTCTCTCTCTCTCTCTCTCTCTCTCTCTTTCTCTCTGTTTTTCGAGACAGGGTTTCTCTGTGTAGTCCTGGCTGTCCTAGAACTTACTCTGTAGACCAGGCTGGCATGAACTCAGAGATCTGCTTGCCTCTGCCTCTTGATTGCTAGGAGCAAAGGCTTGCTCTACTACTGTCCAACATATTTTAATTCTTTAAAATTACATTTATTTGCACGTGTGTATGTGTGTGTGTGTGTGTATGTGTGTGTGTGCGTGCAACATAAGCATGTGTGTATGTTGTATCGTCACTCATGTGGAGGTCAGAGGACATCTTGCAGGAATCAGTTCCTTCCTTCCACCATGTGGGTTCTGGGAATGGAACCCTGGTTGTCAGGCTTGGTAGAAAGAGCCTTTATAAGCTGAGCTATTTCCGTAGTTCCATTGTTTCTTATTCTGTTCGTTTCTATTGTTTGGTTTTGAGACAGGATATGCAGCTCTGTCTGGAGACTAATACATTCAGGGATGCTCCCACGTTGTTGAACCTGGAGCTCACTGATTGGTTTAGATTGGTTGGCCAATGAACCCTGGGCATCCTTGTGTCTCAGCTGCCCAGTACTGGCCTGAAACTCACTGGGTTGACCAGGCTGGCCTGAAACTCACAGAGATCTGCCTACCTCTGTCTCCCAAATGTTGGGATTAAAAGAGCATGCAGCTATATCTGAGTCATATCCAGCTTTCACTTGGGTGTTGGGACCTGAACTCAGATGCTCATGCTTGCCAAGCTAGCCTTTTACCTACTGAACTGTTTCCCTGGCCCCCATTATTTTGCCTGTAGGGACTAAATCCATTATTGGCCAAAAGAGACCAACATTTGCTAGTTCAGTGACTGGTCCAAGTAATTCAATAGATATCAGTAAGCTACATTCTGGAGATACAAATATAAAGGAAACATTGCACCTACCTTCAAGAAGCTTCTAGTTCCAGGTGTGATGGCTCAACCCTTTAACCTTAGCACTCAGGAGGCTGTGGCAGGAGGATCTCTGTGAATTCAAGGCCAGCCTGATCTACATAGTTCCAGGACAGCCAGAGCTACACAGTGAAAGCCTGTCTCAAAAGAAGAGGAAAAGGATGAAGCAGCAGCAGCAGCAGCAACAGCACCGCCACCACCACCGCCGCCGCCACCACCACCACCACCACCACCACCCTCTAGTAAGACATGGCATCTCCCATCTGTAACCCCAGCGCTCTAGAGGCTAAGGCAAGGGAAATGACATAACTTTGAGGCCAGCTTGGGCTACACAGTGAGTTCCAGGCAAGGCTGGGCTACAGAGTGAGACACTGTCTCAAAAACAAGCAAACAAAACAACAACAACAACAAAAAAAAAAAACCAAAAAAACTAAAATAATCACAATAAACCAAAAAAAAAAAAGTTTCTATTCTAGTGATAGAGGATAGAAACATAATCACAATCCAAACTCCACCATAAGCAGGCTAGAGGATAGAAAAACAGAGGACCGCAGGCTTGTTCAGTGCTGATCATGTGCGTTGAAACTTATTCTTTATTTCACTAAGTTTTATCATCTTGTTAGCGTTGTATCTACTGATTCTGAGCACTACCGAGGAAGAGTCAGACTGGAAAAATTTCAGCGTTTGATGTCATGGAAGGACATACAACACACAGCATTAAAATTAGGTAAAGGGGGTGGGGAGAGAGAACTTGTTATTGCATAGGACCCACATGGCAGCCAAGACCCCCTTGACTCCAGTTCCAGGGGATCCAATGCTCTCTTCTGATGTCCACAGACACTAGACATACATATGCAACACAAACATACATGTAGGCAAAACACCCATACATGTAAAATTAAAAATAATAAATATTAAAAATAAATAAAGTGCCGGGAGGTGGTGGCGCACGCCTTTAATCCCAGCACTCGGGAGGCAGAGCCAGGTGGATCTCTGTGAGTTCGAGGCCAGCCTGGGCTACCAAGTGAGTTCCAGGAAAGGCGCAAAGCTACACAGAGAAACCCTGTCTCGAAAAAACCAAAAAATAAATAAATAAATAAATAAATAAATAAATAAATAAATAAAGCAAGCCCCCCCCCCCCCCCCCCCCCCGCGGTGGTGACACGCACCTTTAATCCCAGCACTCGAGAGGCAGAGGCAAGAGGATCTCTCTGAGTTCGAGGTCAGCCTGGTCTACAGAATGAGTTCCAGTTACACAGAGAAACCCTGTCTCGAAAAACAAAAACAAAACAATAATAAATTAATTAATTAAGTTGTTCCCATTGTTTTCTAGCCGACCCTGGCATTTCCTGGTTCTTGGCGTCTTTATTGAAAAACCGAAGGGGCTGAAGCGATGGCTCAGCAGTCATGAGTGTGTGTTGCTTTGCAAAGACCAGAGTTCGGCTCCGAGAACCCATATCAGATGACTCACAACTGCCTGTAACTCCAAAGCTCCCGGAGATCTAACACCCTCTTTTGGCCTCTGAGACCCCCCATTCCCAGATAATTTAAACTAAACACACACACACACACACACACACACACACACACACACACACACGCACACGAGAAGTGCACACACATAGAGCAAAGAAGCCAGACTAACAGACTGACTCCAGTTGGATGACTGACTGACTGGAAGGTGCACTTGAGGGGAACTGGAGCCATGCAGCACGCCCTAAGCCTCCCATGGAGCTTGCCAAGGCATGCTGGACACCAGAGCTCAGGCAGAGGAGAATCTTACTCAGGGATCCGAGCTCCTGCAGCAAGATTGCCGAGGAAGGACAAGTGGCTGCGGCATTGGCTGGCTCCATTCAAGCAGGAACGTGTCACTTCCTCCCCGGCTCCTATATAATTTCTCTTCAGAGGAAGAGGGGGCGGAAAGGATGGGAGCCTGGAAAGAATTTAGAATGGGCCTGGGTTGGGGGGAGGGGAAGGGCAGGCCAGTGTGAAAAGCCAGTCTGAGTGGAAGAGTAGGATTTACCCAGCTGTGGCTACACCCAGTTTAAAATCCCCAGCATATTTTTATTTCTTGGCTCCTTCTCAGCCTCCCTTTTAACTGCACCCTCATCCTTTTTTAATTCCGTGCCGAGAGCCCGGCTCCTTCGCTCCTCCCCCACTGCCTTCTCATCCAAAATCTCACCCCTCTCCCTTGGTTGCATGGATTTTTTTTTTTCTTCCCCTGCAAAGCTGAGAAACATCAAGAGCAGCCTGAATGTTTTCCTCTCTCTACCCACCAAAGACTGAGTCCTTGCCTCATCTAACAGCAATACACACTCGTGCACGTTCATGAGTACACAGACTCTCTCTCTCCTCTCTCTCTCTCTCTCTCTCTCTCTCTCTCTCTCTCTCTCTCACACACACACACACACACACACACACCCCTACATAATTCCCAGGGGGTGGCTATTTTAGAGTACTGATTTATCCAGCAGCTTTCTTCCCTGTAGTTTCAGGAAAGTAATGGAAGAAAAGGAGAACGGGGGTCTGTGGTTCATCTGCTGGACTTAGAAGGAGAAGAGCCCATGGTGTCCAGTGCTTCCCTGTTGGACATGAGAAGACAGAGGGTCTGCAGAGACTAGGATCCTGCTATCTAAGAACAGCAGCCAGGCTAGAGCTGAGATGACTTCAGAGGGCTTGGCCTGGTTGTCAGGGACCTGCCACGGTTGGTTGTCAGGGACCTGCCACGGTTGGTTCTCTGGGCCCCCATGTACATCCTGGTACTGCCAGGGCTTCTGTGATAGTCAAAGGTCTTCCCTGAAAGCCACCTCTGGTGAGAGCTCTGTTCCAGCTTTTCCGGGAGCCGGTATGTCCCTTCAAGTGCATTTTGAGTGTCACACTTAGACACTCCTTTGACCTTGTACATTTGACACCGCCTAGACATGGGCAGTTTCCTTATTTGCCCGGTTCCTTATCTGGAAGCTGCTGAGCTTTCCCCACAAGTTGTGACAATTCTAATTGGCAAGGTGTGTGTCAACAGTTCTAACCTCACAGGCCAGTCAGCGTGCGCGGCATTGTTCACCTCTCAGAGCAGTTCCAGAAAAGATACCAACTCCCTTCCCATCGCTCACCCGATACCGAACACACCCAGCCCAGGGGATCAGGAGAGCTTGTGCAAGGACAATTTCCTTTTGTGCTGATTCATCTCCTGCCACGAGATGGGAGGCAAGCTTACATTTTCTTTTCCAGCTTAAGAAGGGAAGTGGGAGTCTTTTAAATTCTGATCTCGCTGAGGAGAGGCCAAGTGTGGGCAGCTGCCTGGCACTTAGTAGGACTATATGAAGTAATATTAAAGGCATTGAGGATGGCCCTATGAACCAGCTAGTAGTGAACATGTGGGTGGAGGTTGCAGGGCTGTCTGGGAGTGGAACAGAGCTAGCCTGGACGGTGGCATGCAAGGATGTACTTTGTGGGCCAGCAGCAACATAGCACTCAGACATAGATCTAACATCTGTTCTCCTGGCCAAGCCCTGAATCCAGGGGAGCATGATGCAGATCAGGGAAGAAGAAATCAATAGCCTTGTATTCTGGAGGTCATGGAGCCAGACTTCTGCTGCAAAGATGGAAATTTAGAAATTTAGAAAGATTAAAAAAAAAAAAAAAAGACAACAAAAACACCCAGGAAGCAGAAGCAGGCAGATCTCTCTGAGTGAGTTTGAGGCCAATCTGGTCTACAGAGCAAGTTCCAGGACCACCAGGGCTACACAGAGTAACACTGTCTCGACACACCATCCTCCAAAATAGGTCAGTTGGGATGTAGCTCAGTTGTAGAATGCTTGCCTAACTTGAATGAGTACCAAGTACTGAAACAAAACAAAACAAAACAACAAAAAACCAGAGATAGAAAAAGAAAATAAAATTTGTGTATTTCAATGTATATCAGCTTTAGCTTAAACTAGTTAAAATAATATGTTTTGGTGGAAAATGAAGGTCTATTATAATATTCTGCTATGTCTGGAATTTTTCACATCAGTATTTAAAAAAACAAAACAAAACTTGTCTTTTATTTAAAAAAAATTCTGGGGTTGGGGATTTAGCTCAGTGGTAGAGCGCTGGGTTCGGTCCTCAGCTCTGGAAAAAAAAAATTCCAATGCCCTATTGACACATTAGTTATAAAAAGCTCATGATTACTTTGTCATGGTAAAGGTTAATAATATGGGCATAAAATTATTTTGAAACTGGGTGGTGGTGGTGGTGGTGGTGGTGGTGGTGGTGGTGGTGGTGGTGGTGGTGGTGGTGTACACCTTTAATCCCAGCACTTGGGAGGTAGAGGCAGGAGGATTTTTGTGAGTTCAAGGCCAGCCTAACAAGATTTCAACAAATTTAGTCCAAGGCTCTAGTTGGCTTTTAAATTTTCTTTTTCTTTCTTTCTTCCTTCTTTCTTTTTTTAATGCTAGGCATTGAACTCAGGGTTTCATACACAATAGGCATTTTTTTTTTAACAGTGAGACACACCAGCAGCCCTTGTTTTTGTTGCTGTTATTTCAATCTTTTGTTACATTGTATTTATTTCTTTGTGCGTGTGCAGATGCGTATGTGGGAGGGCCGTGGAGGTCAGAGGACAACTTGCAGGAGTCAGTTCTCTCCTTCCACGGTGTGGATCCTAGGCATCAGGCTCAGGTTGTCACGCTTGGCAGCAGGTGTCTTGACCCACCGAACCGTCTTTCTGAAAGTCTTGTTTTTATTTTTCATTTATTTGGATGTTGGTATGTCTCCCAGGCTGCTTTTGAACTGGCTGTCGCTATGTAGCGCAGGCTGGTCTCATTCTCCATCCTTCTGCCTCACCTGCTCGGTGCTGAAGAGTTCGAGTGTGGATGGACCACCCTTGGGGTTGAGACAGTTGACTCTTCTTTGAGGTTCTTGCCTCACCACTGCAAGACCAGAATGGAGGGTTATTACTGGGTAAAGGAACCAGGAGAATTTTATTTCCGTGGGAGCCGAGATCTGGACATGAACGTGGGTGCTTTAAAACCCTCGTCGGTGGCAATATGCCAGCCAAGGGGCTGGTGGGATGGCTCAGTAGGTAGCCACGCTTTGCCACCTTGCCTCACCACCTGAGCTCAGTTCGGAGGAACCATATAGTGGGAGGAAAGAACTGGTTCTCTCAGGTTGACCTTTGACACTGTGACGTCCTGATTTTGAAGCAAGGTACTGTCCTCAGTCACTGCTTTACTGCTCCGCTCTGAGACAGGCTGCTCCCACAAGATCTTAAATGCTTTTCCTTGCAGCTTCTGGAGGCAAAGCTCTACATACTGTATGTAATTTGAGGCCCCTTGGTGGGGATCATAGAGGCTCATTTCCCGTGTAGATTAACTGGAAATTTTGGAAAAATATTACAAAAAAAAAAAAAACCCTGCCTCCTTTAACATTTGCTCCCCCCCTTTTAAGATGGGGGTTTGTGTAGCTTAGACTGGCCTCAGACTCACGATTCAGTAGAAGCTGGACTTGAACTTCTGACCCTCGAGCCTCAATACCCCGAGTGCTGGGATGACAGGCATGTGTAGTCACTCCCAGCTGGCACAGCTACATGTTTTTGAGGTTTTTGTTTCCCCTGTCAAGGCTGGCATTCTGGTCTTTCTCCTTCAGAAAGGCTTTTGTGACTCATGTCATTTGACTTCACAGTGTTCCTGTGAGTTCATGAAGCTAAAATAAACACAGAAGCTGGAATGGTGGTGCATGCTGCTAATCACAGCAGTCAGGAGGCAGACGCAGGAGGATCAGGAGTTCAAGGCTGTTTTTAGCTACATAGTGAGTTTGAGACCAGCCTTGGCTGCGTGAGACCATGTTTAAAAAACCCCCAAATGGAGCCTGGGGAGGTTGTTCATGAGGTAAAGGCACTTGGCACCAAGCCTGACTGCATGAATGCAATGGCTTCTTTCCTTAGGCTCACTCCTGCAGCAACAACAACAAAAAATCTTAGTAGGATCCTTGAGTGGGCTGGCCAAGTCTTTCTGGGCTTTTGTGGTGTTGTTCTATGGTCACAGTGTCCAGGTCCCTGGCATCTTCTTGATTCTCCAGCTGGTACATGATCACGGGGAGACTGTCTGCATAGTTAAAGATCCACGTTCCACAGGCACAGGGCAGTGGCATCATCGCTGTGAGTAAGGACACAGTCACGTCCTTGGCTTTCCCCCAAATGTCCTTCCACTCCCTCCAGAGGGAACCAAGAATAAATAAGGCTCTTTCCAGAGAATTCTCTCATTTTTCTCAGTCTGAATGTTAATTCTCTGAGGAGACTAGGCCAGAGGTCCTGAAAGAGAGAGAGAGAGAGAGAGAGAGAGAGAGAGAGAGAGAAACCCTCACACACTTGCATGGAGTGGGAAGGACAGACCAGGGCTTGAATTCAAGCCTGGCTCACGTTCTGGCTGGAGCCCTTTCTTGCTGACACCCTGGTGCAGGACGTGCTAGACACACCGTAGACACTCACTAGCCAGTTGTGAAGAAAGCAGTGTGTTTTCCCATGTGGCCTTGGACAGCCGGGTTGACCTCGCCAGGCTTCTATTTCCTTTGCTGTGAGACGAAGGAGCAGGCCAGCATGAGCTCTGTTTTTCCTCTCAGCTTGAGTATTCTTCGGTTCGAGAAGGAACTTTCTAAATTTAACCATTATCACTCTGTGTCAGTATGATCTGGATAGGGATAAATTCCAAGAGAACAGCCCTAAGAAATTTTCTTTCCCAGAGAAATAAGGCTTTGTTTTCTCAGGGTAGCATTTAAGAGCCAGAGGCTGGGGAGGGAAACAACGGAGTCAGAGATTACTCATCGCCTTGAATTAGTCTACAGATGACTGCCTGTCACAGCGTCAGGTACCTGTGACATTAGGAATATCTTGGTGAGGAAGATAAAAAAAAACGCACTGGAAAAAAACCAAACCAAAATAAAACCTGGGGCTGAGGCGGGGGCGGGGGTGGGGGTTCAGCAGGTGAAGGCACCTGCTGCGGAGCCCGATGACCAGAGGTCAATCCCCAAGAAGACTCCGGCAAGCTTTCCTCTGACCTCTACATGCATGCTGTGGCATGCACGAGTCCTCCCAGAATTTTGATCCTTTTGTGCTTAAAGGGCAAAACTTAAACCCCGAAGGCAATCTGCGACAGGCTTTTCCTTCTCTGATAGGCGCGTGGAGTGCCTGGGTTCCCGGAACTCCTTGCTTACCTAGCTGCCCTTCCAAGAGACGGCCTGCTGTGGTCAAGTATGCTGGGAGGAGGGTATTCCCCAAGGGGTGGGTTTGGTGGAAAAATTACAGCATCAGAATAGTGCTGTTGTTTTCGTGCCCAGAAAAGGTATGTGCTTCTTACAAACTCGAAGAAAGATCCAAGGAGCCAGGAGTAAAATTTAGACACCATGGAGTCCTGATTTGAGCAGATTTTCTTTCCTGTTGACACAGAAGTAGGGCAGATTTTAAGATACTTGGTACACAAGATATTACACTGAGAACAAAGACTGGTGAAGGGGCGATAATTATAGAATTATTATATGTTTCTGAATATATATATATAATGCATTTTTAAATGATTTATTTTTATTTTGTGTACATCGGTGTTTTGTCTGCACGTATGTCTATACGATGGTGTCCAGTCCCCTACAACTGGAGCTACCGACAGTTGTGAGCTGCCATATGGGTGCTGGGAATTGAACCTGGGTCCTTTGGAAGAGCAGTCAGTGCTGTTAACCACTGAGCTATCTCTCCAGCCCCCTGAATAAGTATTTTTGTGGGGATGGTGTACAATTTTAATCCCAGCTCTTGGAAGGCAGAAGCAGGCAGAATCTCTGTGAGTTCAAGGCCAGGCTGGTCTGCATAGAGAGTTCCAGGCTATCCAGATCTACATAGTGTGACTTTGTCTCAAATAAATAAATAAATATTGAAAAAAAATTATTGGGTTGTGCTGACGAGGTGGCTCAGCGGGTAGAATTGCTTGCTACCAACCCTGACAACCTGAGTTCAGTCTGGGAAGCCATATAGTGCAAGGTGTGAATGGAGTCCTAAAAGTTGTCCTCTGGCCTCCATACATGCCCACACTTATACACAAGTACTTGCACACACACACTAAATAAGTAAATGTAAAAATAAAATATACAGAAAAAGAAAGCATGCTGGATAGCTTATGAAGCACTGTATCAGTCTGTTTTGATTAGGACAAGCTTGTTTATGTATTTGATGTCTAATCTCACTTTCGGATGTCTGAAATGGCTATTTCTGTAAGCGTATATGCTGTTTTTAAATGTTATTTTTGTCTTTAGTATTTATATAATAGTAATGTTACTGGTTAAAATTATAGCTGAGCATGATGGGGCACTCTCTAATTCCCAGCACCTGAGAGGCAGAGGCAGGAAGATTGCCCCTGAGTTCAAGGGCAGTCTAGTTTACCTGGAGAATTTCAGGCCAGCCAGGCCTACATATTAGGACCTTATCTATAAAAAAAAAAAAAAAAACTAAAACAAAAATGAAACTCCCAATTTACAGAGGCTAGGGGAATGGATAAGTGAGGGAGTGCTTGCTTAGCATGTTCAGGCCTCTGGATTGCACCTGTAGCACAGAAATTTGGCTTGCTTTATTCATTCATTCACTAATTTATGTATTTATTTATTTATTCATCTATGTATCTATCTATGTATCTATCTATGTATCTATGTATCTATCTATGTATCTATCTATCTATCTATTTATTTGGTTTTTCAAGACAGATTTTCTTTGTGTTACAGCTCTGGTTGTCCTGCAACTCGCTCTATAGACCATGCTGGCCTCCAACTCACAGAGATCCACCCACCTCTGCCTCCTGAGTGCTAGGATCAAAGGCGTGCACCATCATTTCCCATTTGTTTTATCTTTTTCCTCCTCCTCTTCTTCTTCTTTGAGACAGGGTCTCATGTAGCCCAGGCTGGCTTCAAATTCAGTACTTAAGGATGGCCTTAAACTCTTCATCCCTCTCCTTCCGTCTCCAGAGTGCTGGGATTACAGGCAAGTACCACTGTATCAGGTTTCCTGGGGGAGGGAGATAGAACCCAAGGCTTTACACCTGGTAGGCAATCACTCTACCAACTGAGCTTCATCTCCGCCCTCTGTTTCTTTACTTTTTGAGACAAGATCTTGCTGTATAGCCTGTTCTGACCTGCAAATCTTGATCCTTGGGCCTTACAGCTCAGCTTCCCGAGTGTTGGGATTAGAGGCCAGTACTGAAGCCGGGTAACTCTCTTTACTCTGAGGGACCCTTTTACTCTTATATTTACTCTTCATGCCTTGACCTCTCTCTCACATAGCCACTTGTTTATCTTAACATCTACAACAGCAGCTCAGGAAAGCGTAACAGTTCTAGACAGGTATTTGTAAATACACTGAGTGTATCTGTTTTAGAGGTGAGATTTTATCTGGTTTGCTCATGATGCAATCAAATCCTTTGTGGATGTGGACTCCAGGAGAGGGGACTTCCTTTCCCTCCCAGCTAGGCAGCAGTTCCCTCTTCCTCATCTCAAGTTCACCTGAGTGCATAGGTGAAAAACCTTTTTGGTCCCAAACTGAAGTTTCAAGAGGACCAAGGGACACAGTAAGAGTTAAAGGGAAACTCTCAAGATTTCAAAGATAAAAATCTCAGCCTGGTCTTCAGAGTGAGTTCCAGGACAGCCAAGTCAACACAGAGAAACCCTGTAGCTAGAGTTTTCCTGCCTGGCCCACAGTCAGGACAAATCTCTGTCACCCGCCAGTCCCACAGCCTCTCAGACCCAACCAAGTAAACACAGAGACTTATATTGGTTACAAACTGTATGGCCGTGGCAGGCTTCTTGCTAACTGTTCTTACAGCTTAAATTAATCCATTTCCATTAATCTATACCTTGCCACATGGCTTGTGGCTTACCGGTACTTTACATCTTCCTTGTCCTGATGGCGGCTGGCAGTGTCTCTCCCACCCAGCTTCCTGTTCTCTCAATTCTCCTCTCTGTTAGTCCCGCCTATACTTACTGCCTGGCCACTGGCCAATCAGTGATTTATTTATTGACCAATCAGCAACACATTTGACATACAGACCATCCCACAGCAAAACCCTGTCTCAAAAAAATTAAAAAAATAAAAATAAAAATCAGGGTGGGGATGTAGCTCAGTGAGTATCATGCTTACCTAGCATGCTCGAAGCCCTGGGTTCCATCCCCAGCACTGCATAAACTGTAATCCCAGAATTTTGGACGTGGAGGCAGGTGGATCGAAGGCTCAAGATCAACCCTGACTAGGCAGCTTCCCTGGGATACATGAGACCCTGCCTCAAACAAATAAACAAAATGTGGTGAGATACCCCAGTGGGTAAAGATGGTTGCTGCCAAGCCTGAAAACTGAGTCCTATCCCCAGAATCCACTTGATAGAAAAGAATTGACTCCCACAAGTTGTCCTCTGACTTCCACACTTGTGCTATGGGCAGCATACACCCCCACCCAACACACACGCAGAATATATAATGTGAAAAATTAAATAATTAAAGGTAGGGGTAGTGTGATGGTTTGAATGAGAATGGGCCCCATAGGCTCTTATTTTGAATACTTGGTCCCCTGTTGGTGGAACTCTTTGGGAAGGATTAGACCTTGTTGGAAGAGGTGTGTTACTGCAGCAGCCTTTGAGGTTTCAAAAGCCCATGCCAATCACAGTTAACTCTTTTTCTCTCTCTACCTTGTGGTTGTATCTCATGATGTAAGCTCTCAGATACTGCTCCAGCACCATGTCTGCCTTCTGCCATGATCAACACACACTTGCACCACCATGATGGGCATGGACTCTCTGAAACTGTTAAGCTCAAATAAACTCTTTTTATCTATGAGTTGCTTTGGCCATGGTGTCTCATCAAGGCAATTGAAAAGTAGCTCAGACAGGCAGTGATCCATATTTGTAATTCTAACATTTGGGAGTCAGAGACATGTTGAGACCAGCCTGAATTATATAATTAAATTTTGTCTACCTGACCTCTCTAAACACACACACACACACACACACACACACACACACACACACACACATTCATACTGTTAAAAAGGAAACAACAGTAATAGTAAGAAACCTGAACACTTAGCTTGTGAGTGGGGTCAAAGGCTTTGCAAGACAGTGAACCAATCACATTGATTTCATGAGCAGTTAACTAACAATAGAGCATTAGGAGGTAGAGGCAATAAAGAATGTGCAATCTGGTGTCAGAGCTTTAACAAAGTTGGAAAGAGAGCTGTGGGTGGAAACACCTGCACAGAATAAAAGTCAGCCAGAATCTTCAAGTGAACAGAGAAAACTGGCTAACTACAAGAGTTTAGGGTGAAGTTTCTCCTATTGACTTTTGTCCTCCAAGAACCCTTGTTGGATCTGGTTCTGACTCACAGCACGAGTCTAGAAGAACAGTACCATGTTTGCAGAAAGGTACTCCAGTACACTTTGGGAACTCCAGACAGAAGGGATTACTGTGCTCCAAGTGATAGTCCATGGGGACTTCATGGCAGGTGCATCCAGGAAATGCCACTGTTCTAGGGGCTAAATGTGACCTGGCCATTAGAGACATCTACTGGCAATGATGTCAGCGCCTTCCTGGGTGCGGTGGCACACACTTGTAGTCCTAGCACTTGGGAGGTGGAGGCAGGATGACAGGGGTTAAAGGTCATCCTTGACTACCTAGGGAAGTCAAGGTCAGCCCAGGGTCCATGAGAGCGGGACTTACAAAGAAAAATGTATGCTCCTTGAGGTGGAAAGCCAGGTGTTCACTGTGACATGGTTAGAGTGGTGTGAAAGGCCTTTCTAGACAGACCAACCCAGGCAAGAGGGACCACATCATAATAGAATTTGCAGAGGGAACTTAAGAGAACTCAAATACTTTTTTAAAAGACAGTCTAGCCTCACACATCTCATGCTGACCTTGGGCTTTCTATAAAGCTGAGGATGACCTTAAACTTCTGATCTTCCTCCCTCTGTCTCCCAGTTCTCCAGCACTGTGACCACAGGTTGTTTTTTAAATGTATACGGGCATTTTGTCTGCACATATACCTGCAGACCAGAAGAGGGCATCAGATTGTGAGCGGCTGTGTGGGTGCTGGGAATTGAACCTAGGACCTCTGGAAGAGCAGCCAGCACTCCTAACCTCTGAGCCATCTCTCCAGCCTAGACCACAAGTTCCTGAGTACGTCACTTGGCTGCCATTGTCTTGTGCTGATGGACTGGTTATTTGTCTTTAAATCCTTCTTACGGGCCTTGCACATAATAACAACAATAAGACAACAGCCTTTGGCATTTGTGTATCAGTTTGTAGTTTCTTATGGGCCTTCATATCCCTTCACTGTTTGCCTTTCCCAGGGCAATCCTGTGATAAAATTCTGATTATTATATCATTTTGAGACAAGACATCTCTGCTCAAGGCTCTTGTCCCAAAGAGACTCCCACACAGAAGGCCAGCAGCACTCTGTGAGTCTACCCAAGAGCTCCATACTGCTTTGTCGAATTGGTGAAATGCTGCTTGGCTTGACCGGTCCCATCAATGTTTGTGGGTACAAGAAGGGAGGAGCCAGCCTGGTTGGCTGATACGTCTTGTGGCTTTTTTTTTTTTTTTTTGCTTTTCACTCATTATGTATTAATCAGTTCATTCTTGAAACAGACAAGCACTGGGGGCTGGCTCTGTTCCAGGACTAGGCTCCAGGAATACACAGGAAACGGCAGAATGCCACCCTTCAGTTAGTCACCAAAGTGGAAAATATAAAGACTACACTTTCTTTTTTCAAAAATAGTCTTATTCATTTCACGTATGAGGGTGGGCTGGCATGTGTACACATGCACTAAATGCATGTGTGGTGCCCTCAGAAGTCAGAAGAGGGCATCTGGAGTGATGGATGCTTGTAAACCACCATGTGTGGCTGGGAATTGAACCTGGGTCCTCTACAAGAGCAACAAGTGCTCTTTACCACTGAGCCATCTCTCTGGCCCCAAAGACTACACTTTAAAGAGTCATCCCTACAGTTTGCAGGAAGAAATTTGTCATGGAAAGCAAAAGGGGGCTGTGACATCTGTCTGGGATGTCAGCTAAGTCTCCCTTTTTTTTTACATTTATCATCTATTTACTTATTTAGTGTATGGGGGGGGTGAGGGGACAACTTGAGAGAGAAGACCACGTGGGTCTCACGTTGTCAGGCTTGGAAGAGAGCACCTTCGCCTGCTGAGCCACCCGGCTGGCCTCACCAGCTAAGTTTCCTGAGCACACACGCTCTGAGCAGTCTTGAAAGGCAGCAGGAGGAAGCTAGGGATTCTTTTTTCTTTTTCCTTTTCATTCCTTCCTTATGTAGTGCATGCTGGAGAACTTGGACATGTAGCCAAGGATGAGCTTGAAGTCCTCTCCTCCTGTGTCTACCTCGAGTGCTGGAATTATAGGTATGGACCACTAGACCTGTAATTACGGAGAGCCAGGAATGGAATCTAGGGCCTTGCGCATGCCAGGCAAGCACTTTGTCAACCGAGCTACATTCCAAGATTCTAGTCAGGGTTCCTTGAGGGAGGACTGATGATCTTACAAAGCCTTGAAGTTTGTGGGACAGCAGGAGCGACAGCAGGGTGGACAGGAAGGGGTCAGATTTGTTCAACTATATATACATTTTAGGAGAATGAGTGGCAGTGTCCGTTAGTTCAGGGCCCCTAAATCTAAATCTCGAGTCTGTCCTTAATGAGCTCTGTGGCCTTGAACAAGTAACTTAAATTCTTAAACTCAGGGGCTGGAGAGATAGATGGCTTGGCGGTTAAGAGCACTGGCTGCTCTCCAGAGGACCTGGGTTCAATTCCCAGCAACCACATGGCAGCTCACAACTGTCTGTGACACCAAGATCTGACACCCTCACACAGACGTACATGGAGGCAAAACACCAACGCACATAAAATAAAAAATAAATTATTAAAAATAAATAAATAACAAACAATTCTTAGACTCTCAGATCAAGACTGTCTTCACTTATAGTGAGTTGTGAAGCTTATTAACCTCTTAGTGCAGTGTGAGGCTCAACCAGAGGACTGGACACATGGAGAAGGTAGTGTTTGCGGTGCTGGAGATGTGGCTCATCACAGCCTGACATGCACGAGAGCCTGGCCCACCCCCGGTGCTGTAGAATTGTGTGTGGTGATGCATGCATGTAATCCCAGCACTCCAGAGGTGGAGGCGGGAGGGCCAGGTCATCCTTGCTACACAGCGAGTTCAAAGTCAACTTGAGCCAAAGCACGTCAGTCTCACGGCTCTGTTTGGGATTTCAGTTTCTCTGGTGCATTCACCGCAGCCCCCAGATGCTTGGCCAGTCTTAGTTTACAAAGCCTGGCCTGCATGTGTCTTCTCCAAACCTGAAGCCAATCTTGGTGTGATGCTATAAGATGAGGAAGGCTGCTGCCCATGTCACAGGTGCCGAAACAAACTCAGCCCAAACTCCAAACAACTGTGCTTGGTGTGACCAAGTTGCTTGTCAGCAGGAGGCGGACAGACTGCTGCTAAGTATGAGGTCAGTCTAGTTATATGTGAGTACCAGACCAACCAGAGTTAACCAAAGCAAGACCTGGTCTCAAAAAACCGACAAAACAATGATTGTGGTAGCTCATTCCTTTAATCCCAGCACCCCAGAAGCAAAAGCAGGTGGATCTCTGTGAGTTCAAAGCCAGGTTGTTCTACAGAGTGACCAGCATAGTGAGTTCCAGGTTGGCTAGAGCTACACAGTGAGGGCATCTCAGAAACAAAACAAAACAAAAACCCTAGAAACAACAACAGAAAGCGAACAAAACAAAGCGCCCCACAAAAAAAAAAAATGGACTCAGGGAGGTAAAGAGGGGCATTGGCAGCTGTTCAGACTCAAATAGTTAAGATCATTCCCACGCAGAGCTTCCCGTTCAAGTATCTGAGGTGTACCTAACAGCATGCTGGCAGATCCTTCCAGGGAAAGTTCCTCTAATCAGGATGAGGAAACCAAACATGTTCCCCATCTGTCATCGCTGAGTTTATGGCTCTCTAAACACATCTGCTACTAAAGGCTGCAGGAGAGTAAACACCAGTGTGGGAATTGAAGGGGAGAGCCCCGAGCCAACACTGACCACAAGTATGTGGGCTCGAAAAGCCTGTCTTGGTGGAAATGTTCCAGAGGTGCACCCCTTCAGCGGGTCTGAGGGTGCCCCCAGACTACGGTTAAAACCAGTTCCAAAGTGTCACTTCTGCAGACCCTCCTGTGTGTAACCGTAGACCTGGTGGGGTCGATCTACCTGTAGAAACCACTGACAGAGTCCTTTCAGTGCACATAGTGGCTGTCTCTTTCTGTGGCCCTCATTAATGTTCAGTGCTAGACACAGGGCCAAAAATGTGTGTCTCATCTGATCCTCATGGCAAATCTGGGTGATCAAGAATTTTTCTTGGGGTTGGGGATTTAGCTCAGTGGTAGAGTGCTTGCCTAGCAAGCACAAAGCCCTGGGTTCGGTCCTCAGCTCCAGAAAAAAAATTTTTTTTTTCTTTTGAGACAAGGTCTTATCTTGTAGCCCTGGCTGGCCTGGAACTCACTGAGGTCCTTCTGCCTCTGCATCCTGAGTCCTGGGATTAAAGATATGTACCAGTATGCCTGGTTTAGGCTTCTTTCTTTTCCCCTCCTCCTCCTCCTCCTCCTCCTCCTCCTCCTCCTCCTCCTCCTCCTCCTCCTCCTCTAATTGTTGTTGTTTTTGAGACAGAGTTTCTCTGTGTAACAGCCCTGGCTGTCCTGAACTCACTCTGTAGATCAGGCTGCCCTCAACTCAACAGAGATTCACCTGCTTCTGCCTCCTGAGTACTGGCATTAAATGCATACACCACCAATGCCCAGCTCTGGTTTAGGCTTCTTAAAATTATTATCTCAGTTTACAGATGAGGAAACTGAGCCCTGGAGAGAGTGAGTGACTTCTTTAACAACAGAATGTTAGGAGTTAAAACCAGGTCTGTGCAGGGCTATCTCTATTCTACCTATCAAGACTTTTATTTATTTATTTTTTATCTATCTATCTATCTATCCATCTATTTATTTATTTATTTTTCAGAGCTTTATTAGGAGGGAAAGGCGGGGAGGGGAAAGAGAAGAGCCAGGCCTGGAGAAAGAGAAAGATGGCGGGGGCCGGGGAGGAAGCAGAGCAGAGCAGAGAGAAAACAGAGCAGAGAGAAGACTTTATTTTTTGAGACATTTTTATTTATGTGGACCAGCCTGGCCTCAAGCACACAGAAATCCACCTGCCTCTGCCTCCTGAGTGCTGTGACTAAAGATGTGCACCATGACTCTCAGACAAGAATTTTGTTTTACCCTCCCGTAAAGATGGCTCTTTTGGCCAGGCAGTGGTGGCGCACACCTTTAATCCCAGCACCCGGAAGGCAGAGCCAGGCAGATCTCCGTGAGTTCGAGGCCTGCCTGGTCTACAGAGTAAGATCCAGGACAGGGTCCAAAACTACACAGAGAAACTTTGTCTCAAAAAACCAAAGAAGATGGCTTTTTTGTTTGTTTGCTTGTTTTTAAGCAGGAAGTCTCTAATTTAGGCTGGCTTCCAACTCCTTATGCAACCAAGGATGTACTTGAATCCTCATGAGTGCTAAGCTTAAAGACATTTGTCTCCAAGCCTGATGACCTGAGTTTGATCCCAGGGACCCACATGATGGAGGGAGAGAACCGACTCCTGCAGGTCATTGTCTGACTTTCATACGCATGCTATGGCACACATGTACTCGCACTCTCTGAAGGGATGCTAGTCCTCTCAAGCATGTGGCTCTGGCAGGCCTTGCCCTTCCCCCGTTCCCTCGGCCTTGCTAGAAACCATTAGATTACATTCCTAAAGCTAGCCACCAAGTCCATTCCCTTATTTGGCCACTTCCTCCTCCTCAGGCTGACCACCAAAGTCCAGCAATCAAAAGCCCCCTTTGGTTTACCTAATTGACATGTCCAATTAAAATTAAAGACCTCATCCCAACATGGGGTTCCCCCCTTTACCTTTATAAACCATTGTTTTCCTATGTGCCACGTCTGTCTCCCCCATGTCCAGAGGCAGTCCTTTGTCCTTCTGGGACAAATACCCCTTCTCCCTTTCCCTTGTCCCCTTCCTCTTCTCCATCATCCCCTATCTCCTTCACCACTGCATCCTAGCCCATTCTCATACAGACCTCCCCTTTTCCTCCTCTTAAAAATCACACCTGCAAGGTCATTTGCTGCTGTTTTTCTGCCTGAGTCGAAAAGCTGCCGCTTTAACTTTTCTTTCCTGCTTAATAAAGGATCTCTCTGTGAAAACAGGTGTTTGGGTATGGTTTGTACCTAACCCAGGGTCCAGGAAGAAGCCCCCACTGTTGGGGGGGGTGGTCTCTTTCACTCTTACCCACATCTTAGAAAATACACATATTTCTAAATACCTGGACCCTGCTTCAGCCCCTCCAACCAACCTTCACTGCTAATCTAAGCCTTTTGGAACATGACTTTTGGGTCATTTACTGTCTTGATGGTCGCAGAGGATGACTTGTTGGAAAGGAAGCTAGCTGCCTGGGAGACCCTGTGGACTTTTGCGAATCTGTGCTGTGGGGCTCAGCGAATGAAATGATGTGTGACTGGAGCAAGCCGCGGAGGGCACGGGTGGCAAAATGCTGCCCCTCCCCCACTCCCCCCCCTCCCGGGCCGCAGAGGGTACAGGCGGGGAGGAAGGCGCTGGTTTACTGGCGAGGCCTTTCTTGGAAAGGAGCGGGCACAGTTCTAGTGTTTCCTTCCAGCTGGTTCATCCTGTGACCTTCAGAAGGTTCTTTCCCTGCTCCTTTGTTGTTCCTCAAAGGGAGGTATTATCAAACAAGCCCTAGGGCTGGGGCCAGAGCTCAGCGGTTAGGAGCTGTTACAGGGGAGAGGACCTGAGTCGGGTTCTCAGCACCAATGTCTGGGACTTGACAGCTGCCCCTAGCAGTCAAGGGGATCTGAACACGGTGCACGTACACATAGCTAAAGCCAAGCCAAGCCGTGCCAGCCCTGTAGGAGTGCTGATAAAGCAGTGCAGGAGAGTTGGTGATCGCCAAGGCATCCTCTAGTGAGGGTTAGACGGAGGTAAGAAAATGTCAGCTGGCCCTGCAGACTGGAATGCATCTTAGCAGAAATGCATTCCTCGGAGGAAACAGACTGTCTTAGGCCTTCACTTTTGCAAAGAGACAGGCCATGGCTGGAATAGAATGCACTATGTAAAACAGGCTGGCCTTGAACTCAAGGGGCCCCTCCTGCCTCTGTCTCCCAAATTCTGGTATTAAAGGCATGTGCCATCACTGCCCAGCTTACCTGTGTATTTTTTTTTTAATCTGTATCTTTGTCCTCTTTTTCTCTCCTTTTCTCTCTCTCTTTTGGAAACAGTGTCTCTCTCACCAAGTACAACCTAACCTGTAACTTGTTAAGTAGCTAGATAGCCTTAAACTCCTAATTCTCCTACCTCAGCCTCCTGAGCATTGAGATAACAGGCATGTGCTGCCATATCTGGCTTTACAGATGTATACATAGTTTTTAATAACATATTTTTATTCATTCTTTAAGAATTTAATACAATATTTTGATTATATTCATTACTGACTCTTCCACCATCCACCCCCATCTCCCATCTCTTCCCAACAAGTTTTCTTTTCCTTTTTTTTTTTTTAAATTTCTCTTACAGCCCTTCAATTATCAACCTACCAGGACCAGATCCTTTTTTTTTTTTTTTTTTTTTTTTTTCCAGAGCTGAGGACTGAACCCAGGGCCTTGCGCTTGCTAGGCAAGCGCTCTACCACTGAGCTAAATCCCCAACCCCTAGGACCACATCCTTAAACTGACTCTCTGGACAAGGCCGGCCTGGTCTAAAGAGTGAATTCCAGGACAGCCAGGCCTACAGAGAGAAACTCTTGTCTCGAAAAACCAAAAACAAAAGTCCCAGACTTCTGTATTACAGAAGAGTTAAAAAACCCAGATGGTGGCACAAGGCCTTTAATTCCAGCACTCAGGAGGCCTAGGCAGAGGCAGGTGGATCTGTGTGAACTGCAGGCCAGCCTGGTCTAAAAAATGAATTCCAGGACAGCCAGGGGCTACACAGAGAAACCCTGTCTCAAAAAAACAAACAAAGAAGAAGGAGAAGGAAGAGGAGGAGAAGAAAAGGAAAAAAACTGACTCTTCCCAAGAAGCCATCCACTGTCCATAGCTCCTGACTTGGGGCAGGACCCGCATATGTGTTATTTATTTACGCGTGTGCTTGCACTTCTGTGTGTATGTGTGTGGAGGTGTGAAGACAACCTGTGGAAGCCACTTCTCATTTTCCTGTGTGGGTCCTGGGTTTGAACTTGGGTAATCAGTCTTGGTGTCAAACATTCTTTTTTTTTTTTTTTTTTTTTTTGGTTTTTGAGACAGGGTTTCTCTGTGTAGTTTTGGTGCCTGTCCTGGCTCTCACTCTGTAGACCAGGCTGGCCTCGAACTCACAGAGATCGGCTTGGCTAAAGGCATGCGCCACCACTGCCCGGCTGCATCAAGCATTCTTACTCAGTGTTATCTTGCCAGCCTCTATATATGTGTTTTTTAAATTAACAGATGTAGTGTATCTTATTATCTAACAAAATAGAAATCAGTTCTTCAGGAACCACAGGAGCTAAGCTTGTTCAGTCTATGATACATGCTTGGGGAATAATACAGAATAATTATTTGTTGCAGATTTTTACAACAGAAGTGAAAACACATTGAGAAAAACATCTTAAGTGTTACTATGGACACCAGTCATTAAAACGACCTTATGACATGGCCTTTTCTGGTAGTTAGGATTGTGTAGGGGCTATTGAGATGGTTCAGTCAGTAACATTTTTACCTTATAGTGTGAGGATCTGAATTTAATTTCTAGAACTTGCGTGAAGACTCCAGGCACGGTGGTATGTCTTTGTAACCCCAGTGCTGGAGAAGTGGAGACAGAGGATCCCTAGGGTTCACTGGTCAGTTAGTCTAGCACAGTTGGTGGGCTCCGGGCCACGGAGAGATGCTGTCTCAAAGGATGGTGTTCTTGAAAGTGATACCTGGCTTTGTCCTCTGGCCTCCACATACAGCAAATACATGTGCACGCATACATACAAGCACGCATACATATACGGAAAAAGAAAGTAACAAAATCGTGCAGCATTATATTCTATATAGCATGCATGTTATAATTGTGTTACAGCTTTAGTTTTAGAACTGTTTCAAGTGTGTCTTCCCATATTTAGACTTTTTTGTTTTGTTCTGTCTTTATGTCTTATATATTTAAGAAAAAAATTCTCCCAAGATTTATTTCTTTGTTATGTGTATGTATACGTACCAGATGTGTGCCTGGTGCCTACAGAAGAAAGACAACTGTGTCAGATCCACTGGAACTAGAATTGCAGGCTGTTGTGAGATACCACGTGGGTGGTGGGAATTGAACCCAGTTCCTCTGAATGTACAGCAAGTGCTCTTTAGCATTGAGCCATCTCTCCAGCCCCCTTGTTTTGTTTGTTTTAGCTTGGTTTGGTTTTGTTTTTTCAAGACAGGGTTTCTCTGTGTAGCCCTAGCTGACTTGTCTCTGTAGACCATGCTGCCCTTGAACTCAGAGATCTGCCTGCCTCTGCCTCCCAAGTGCTGGGATCAAAGGCGTATGCCACCAATGCCCAGCTCAGCCCCCTGATTTTAAAAGAAAGTATACAAATTATTCTTCTTTTTAAAAAATTAAAAACATTCTCTTCACATGTATGCACATGTGTCGGTGTATGTATATTACCTGTGTGCTAATACCTTCAGTGGATAGAAAAGGGCATCAGATCCCATGGAGCTGGAGTCACGGCCAGTTGTGAACTACCCAACATGGGTGCTGGGAACTCTGGTCCCCTGCAAGAAGAGCAAGCTCTCTTAACTACCGAGTGATCTCTCCAGCTCGCTAGTTCTTTTGATTGTTTGAAACAAGGTCTCATTTAGAGCAGGCCGGCCTGGAAGATACTATGTAGCAGAGAATGACTGAACCCTTGATCCTCCTGCTTCCCCACCGGCTAGAATTACAGGCTCGAACCACCCTATTTGATGAATGTTTGTGAATTTAATGTTGCTGTTCCCTGTCCCACCTGCACAGTTTATTCAGCTAGTTTCCAATGGTCCAGCGTGTTAGTAAAATTCAATTCTTCACTACTACACAGGGCCTATTTTTAATCGCGTGCGGATTCCTACCCACCACAGAACCCATTCTTGGCTTGGCTCCCTCTACTGTCAGTTGATATATACCCAAGGAATGCCAACTCATTTTATTATTAGCTTGTACGAGACCGAATTAAGAAGGGACCACAAACGTTTTATTTTTAAAACCAGAATGTGCATTTATTTCAAAAGGAGTTTGGGAATGACTTCTGTAGAAAATGGCTGGAGTTAGAGGGCCCTTGCACTGTGGCTTTCATTGAACAGGGGACCCTAGTGCAAGGGCCTTATCCATCTGTTTTGTAGTTTTCCATTGCTGTGAAGAGACACCATGACCAAAGCAGTCTCTAAATGATTCCTGTGTGGTTGGAACGAGAGAATCTTGACATGACCTCCCTGATGCAGAGGTGAAGGATGTCACTAACCAGCTCAGAGTTCAGCCTGGGGACTATGCCCTTGTGGAGAGCACCTCTGCCAGCTCTCAGACTCTCAAAGAATAGGTCCTCTACAGGACCACTCTGAAGGACTCAGCAGTGTCTTTACTTAACCTGAATAGGCATCAAGTGAACTTGGGCAATCCTTTCCCACTCAAAAGCAGTAGCAAGCGTTGGAAACAAGACAGAAATGGTGAAGACCTTCTCACCAAATGGAAGAATGTGTTTGTGTTTCTTTCTTTCTTTCTTTCTTTCTTTCTTTCTTTCTTTCTTTCTTTCTTTCTTTCTTTTTTTTCTGTGTAACAGCCCTGTTTGTCCTGGAAGTTGCTCTGTAGGCCAGGCTGGCCTGGAACTCACAGAGATCTGCCTGCCTCTGTCTCCCAAGTGCTAGGATCAAAGGCATGCGCCACCACCACCCAGCTAAGAATGTGCTTCTTTGATGCTACGCGAATACGTCACAACAATACATTTTCATAAGCTAAAAGGCATGCAGGAGTCACTCTGTCTTATTGGCGACCTTTCGAAGATGTACTATGGAAACTGAGTCCTGGGGGCCTCTGGGGTGTAGCCTGGAGATTATGGTAGAGGAAGAAGATTTCCAGCCTGGAAAAGGGTGTACCATATGTAGAAGCCAAATAGAAATTCCTTGGAGAGAGGTTGGGCCAAACTACAGTACCTAGTCTGAGTTGGAATAAGATTTAAGATGAAAATGAAAGTGCCAGCTGCAGTCACATCTGGAAGGGCCTGGGGACACTGCTTTTCCAGCTGGGGCTGGTGTGTTTGGAGACTGTGGTGGTAGCTGGCGGAGCTGGGCCGCTAACGTTGAGCTTTAAAGACTGTTGCCAAACCCTGTTCTCTGCTTCCTGGTTAGCTGCTGCGGTTGGCCACGCCCTGTTTTTTACTTATTTACTTCTATTTTACCTGCGTCAATATCTTTACACCATGCGTATGCCCGGTGTCTGTGGAAGCTAGAAAAGGGTAGAGGGTTCCCTGGAACTGGTAAGTCCCTGTTGTGAGTGTTGGGAATCGAACCCAGCTCTTCTGGACTTCTGGAAGAGCAGACAGTGCTCTTTAACCACTGAGCCATCTCTCCTGCACCCCCTGTTTTTTGTTTTTCTGTCAGCACAAGCTGAAGTCATCTGGAGGGTCCCCAGTTGAGAAAAATGCCTCCATCAGATTGCTTACGGGCAGGACTGTGATGGGTATTAGTGATAATACCTATCACTAATCAAGAAAACAGGGAGAGCCCCGCTCACCGTGCTTTGTGCCACACACAACCCCAGCAGGTGGTCCTGGGTGCTGGAAGAAAGCAGGCTGAACAAGCCAGGGAGAGCAAGCCAGTAAGCAGCATTCCTCCACAGTAAGCAGCATTCCTCCACAGTAAGCAGCATTCCTCCACAGTAAGCAAGCAGCATTCCTCCACAGCCCCTGCATCGGTTCTTGCTTTGAGTTTTTTCCTTCTTTTTTCTTCTTCTTTCTTTTTTGGTTTTTCTGAACCGTGTTTCTCCGAGTAGCTATGGCTGTCCTAGAACTCACTCTGCAGATCGGGCTGGCCTTCAATTCACAAAGATCTGCCTGCCTCTGCCTCCCGAGTGCTGCGATTAAAGGCGTGCGCCACCACTGCCTGGTCTTGCCTTGAATGTTTGCTCTGACTTCTTTGGATGATGGGCTGTGACATGGAAGTGTCAGCCAAACAAACCCTCTCCTCCCAACATTGCTTTTAGTCCTGATGTTTTATTCTAGCAGTAGAAACTGCAGACAGGCCAGCTGCCTCACACACATGCTGCCAAGCCTTCTCTGCCTGAATGTACTGTAAACCCCTTGAAACCATGAACCGAAACACACCTCCCCTACACTGCTCCTGTTAGGTATGGCGTCAGCATGACCAGAAAAGCAGTATAGAAGCTGAGGGAATCTGGCTCAGCAGGTAAATTCTTGCTGCACCATCTCGAAGATGGGTTCAGATCTCCAGCACCCATATAATGCCATGGGTGGCCCATCTGTAATCCCAGTGCATGGGGACAAAGACAGAGGATCAACCCCAGTGCCAAATGGCTAGTCTGACTAGCCAAATTGATAAGTGAGTTCAAGTGAGAGACCCTGTCTCATTGTATAAGGTGGAGAATGATGGAAGAAGACATCTCAATAGTCAATATTCAACATCAACCTGTGGGTTCCACATGCATGCCCATTCATGTGCATGTGCGTTTACATGCATTTGAACATACATACTCATGTGCACATAACACACACATACACACACACACATACACACACACACACACACACACACACACACACACACACACGAAGTGACAAAAAGTTTAGGGTCCCACAGCAATTAGCAAACACCTAATGTAGAAGATGATGGAACCTTTAGGAAGTGGGGCCAAATGGGCTGTCCTTGAGTCACTGGGTGTGTGACCTTGAGCAAGATTGTAAACCGTTTCTTCTTCTCCTCTCCTTTCTTTGTTTTCTTCTCGTTTTTCCGACTCTTCACCAGCACCCTCTCATGACACCCAAAGCAATGATTATGTCTGATATTAGACTCAGTCTTCCCCAAAGAATCTTTGTTCTTTATAAGTTAGATATCTCAGGGTTTTGTTAAAATAATGAAAATGGAACACTGTTTCTTGACTCAGGACAGGGTAAGCATCTGCAAATATTTTACTATAGACAGTATTTGTGTAGCTGCAACAATCATACTACTTTAGAGTTTAAATTGGGTTGAACATGTAGCTCAGTTGGTAGAATGCTTACCTAACATGCACAAAGTCCTAAGTTCAATCCTTAGCACACTATAAACTAGGCATGTTGGCATGTACATGTAAGCTCAGCCCTTGGGAGGCAGAGGCAGGAGGGTCAGATATTCAAGGTCGCCTTGTTTATCTAGTGAGTTTGAGCTAGCCTAACCTACATGAGACCCTATCTTAAAAGAGAGAGAGAGAGAGAGAGAGAGAGAGAGAGAGAGAGAGAGAGAGAGAGAGAGAGGGAGGGAGAAGGGGGTGCTGAAGAGATGTCTCAGAGGTTAAGAGGGTTTGCTGCTCTTCCAGAGGACCTGAGTTCAGTTCCCGGGACCCACATCAGGCAGCTCACAACTGTCTAACTCTAGCTTTGAGAGACGCAGCACCCTCTTCTGGCTCCACAGTCACCCTCATATGGCATATTCATACATTCTCTCATATTCTCCCCACCCCTTCTCTCTTACCCAGGCTGGCTTCAAACTCACGGTGTACCAAGGATGACCTTGAACTCCTGTCTTCCTGACTCCAGCTTCTCAGCACTGGGACTACACAAGTGTACCACCACATCTGGCCATGTATCTCTCTCAATAGTGTGCCCTGCAAAGCCATCTTTCCTTCGATGTGGTCTGTACATCTAGTTTTGCAGCCAGCTAGACAGACAGATTGACAGCATCTGCTACTTACTTCCACTGTGCCCTTAGGAAGTTCTCAGACTCTCAGATTTTCCCCTCTGAAAAATGACAGTAACTATATTTACCAAGTAGCAAGATTGCAAATAAAAATTCTACAAAGTGCCTGGCTGGGCACAGGGGAGAGCTCCATAAAGAGTAGCTGTTATTATGGCTATAATTGTCTTAATTTTTACGAAGTGGTTTCCATAATATCATCATGTCTCTCTAGAGCGTTTGGGTCCTGTCTTTCCTATTGTCTTCTAGTTCTGAGATCTGAACTAACTATGCAAGTCAATCCTGCTTCTTAGAGACTGTTATTTCTGACTAAGTAGATTTCAGAGTTTGTTCCTTTAATGAATTGCATGATTTTAAGAACTGACGGCTCTTTGATGTAATTTGCTGGCAGATTATGCAAGAAATAAATATTGTATTGAAATCCCAAAGCTAGTCAGTTCTTGCCTTCCTGCCTCCTCCTCCTCTCTCTCTCCCCCTCCTTCTCCTTACCTCCTCACCGCACCTCAGCTCTGCCTGCTCAGAGGTACAAGGCACCACCAGGGAACCATGATTTGTTTCGGATTCGGACCCAGAAGCCCGGATATCCAAGATGTCTTTGTACTTGTTGATCTTGGCCCTGGCATCTTCTCTTCCTGTTTCTGTGGTGTCCTCTCTAGCACTACGTCCTCTCCTTCTCTATGGTGTCTGGCACTACGTGGGAAGTACACTCTGTGAGCCAGATGGCCCAGGAGGGCAAACTGGGGTCAATCTGGACGACGCTCGGGGCAGAGGGAAGTGACCAGGGCTTCCTCCAGCTAGAGGCAGGGGAGGCAGATGGGGGAGGGCTCTGGGATCCCGTGGGACTCGGTTAGCTTGGCAGTACTCTTCTTGTCCTCTGTCCAAAAGATGCTCCTGGGAGCCAACCAGCAAGCTCTCTGTGTTCATTTAGTATCCTGGGAGTGAGCACAGAGGCTTGGCAAGGGAACACGAGACCCGTAATAATAATGCAGTTCTCTGACATTAAAGTCCAAAACTATTTTCCATGACAGCTTAAAATTAATCACCACGGCTCGCTGCCATAGATATCTCTCCTTTCTGCCGTGGCAGCATTAGGACAACTGTGAAGGCAGCCACATGGCTCCCAGGGAAAGACATGAAATCAGCAGAGAAGTTCCGCACAGCTGATTTTCTCCACATCCCCTTTTGTCCTGGTGAGGGGTGCTTTATGCTAACACCGTGTGCTAAGACACTGGTAATTGATCATGCGAACAAGCTGCCATTGACAATGGCGGTGGGATTATAAATGCATCTGGAGTTCTTAGTGACATTGATGAACCACCAGAGACGCCTGCTGTGCACCGGAATGCTCCGGAAGTTATTGCTCATGGTCTCTGAACTCACAGCAAGGGAGAAGAAAGAAGCCTCTGCATACATCACTTTGTCTTGCTGACGGAAATGAATAATCAAACAAGCAAAGGCAACGCAGATAAGCTCAGAGTGCAATTATTCAGAGCAGAATTAGATTTAAACTGTTATTAACATTGTTTTGCAGTGCCGAGGATTGAATCTGGGCCTGTGCACACCAGACAAACCCTTCACCACCGAGTAACAGCCCTAGTCCCTGCTCATTTCATTATTTCTCTTCCAAAATTAATTCATTTTTGTGCTGATGAATTCAAATTGTCTTGGAGGGTAAGTGATGACTATGGAAATCGTCCCCTCACCCTTCTGATTTCTTAGTCCCTCTCTGGGGAGGTAACCACTTTCCTGCATTCTGTAACCTTCGAGGAGTTGTTCCTTTTTAATTTTTGAGACAGGATCTCTTTATGTAGCACTGGTTGTCCTGGAACTCACAATGTAGACCAGGCTGGCCTTGAACTCACAGTGATTGATCCTCTTATCTCTGTCTCCCAAGTGCTGGGATTAAAGGCATATGCCACCACGTCTGGCAGGAATTGTTCTTAAACTGGGCATGATGGCTCAGAATTGTAATCTCCAAAGGAGAGGTGGAGGTAGAAGGATCAGGTATTCAAGGCTGTCCTTGGGTATATAGCAAGTTTGAGGCTAGCCTGGGCTACACGAGACCCTGAATCACAAACAAAATAAGGGGCCAGAAGATGGGTCAGCAAGTTAAAGCACTTGCCTCATAAGCCTGCCAACCTGAGTTCAATGCCTGACACCAAGGAAAGATGGAAGAGGAGGACCAGCTCCACAGAGCCGTTAGCTGCACCCCACTGTGTGTGGTGGTTGGTGCACAAGGACATTCACATACACGCTCGCACAAGACAGATTAAAAGTCAGAAACAAGCCGAGCGCTGGTGGCGCATGCTTTTAATCCCAGCACTCGGGAGGCAGAGACAGGCAGAGCTCTGTGAGTTCAAGGCCAGCCTGGGCTACAGAGTGAGTTCCAGGAAAGGCTCCAAAGCTACACAGAGAAGCCCTGTCTCGGAAAAAAAAAAAAAAGTCAAAAACAAAGAAATGACTTGTGTGCATACAGCTCAGTATGTTGTATGTTTTGATATCCTTCTGGGTTACAGCTGCTCTTCTAATTTCTCTACAGCATTTTATGGGCCATCTCTCCACAGCAGGATCTAGAGATCTGCAGTATAGTTTCGAATGGTACATGGCATTTCTTGGTGTTCACTCAGGTACCTGTATTGCTGACTCTGGCAATTCGGGGATTTTAGCTTGTTTGGTTTGCTATTCTAAACAACACCAGCATCCATACATTTTGTGCTTCTCTTTTTGTGCATTTTTACTACCTTATCTGGACGGTAAGTTCCTGGAAGTGAAATATGCAGGTCCAAAGGTATGTGAAATTTAATTTCGGAAGGTCATTGTGAAATTGCTTTCTCCATAAACAGCAAACATACCAATTGCTTTGCTCTCTATTAAACAATAAACATACCAAATCCATGTCACATACTGCATAAGAAAGATGGCTTAGTGGTTAAGAGCACTTGTTGTTTTCCTGGATGTGCTGGGTTCAATTCCCAGCACCCACATATGAGTGTAAAAACTTCTGTAACTCCAGTTCCAGAGGATCTGGTGCCCTCTTCTGACCTCTGAGGGCATCTGTACATACATGGTGCACATACATACATGCAGGCAAAATATCCAAACACAAAATGAAAGGGGGGTGGGGTGGGCAGCTCTGAAACAGTGAATATCATTGGTTGAGGAAACACCTTGGTGTGTCTAAATTAGGAAGACATTGAGATACTGGATATGTGGGCTCTGTTCTACTGTGGCTGCTCTACTTGGCATTAGAGTGAGAAGCGAGTCAGTGACTCATGCTGCGTGGTGACAGGGCTGCACGGGGAATGAGTTCTAAATATTTTAATAGGCAAAGTCTTCAGAGTGAAAGTTGATGTGCACAAGCGCACCATGAATGCTAGCTGATTTAAGGGAAAGGTGGTTTGTGAGAACACAGCTCCTGCTGGGAGCGTTCATGTGTTTTCACTTTTGGAAGCTGGGAAGCAGTGGCTAGCATTGCCATGGTTCTCAGTTCCTTCCTCCTACCAGCTCCTCACCCAGCCCCTCTAATTAACTAGGGTCCCCTAGAATACAAGGTTTAGCTAAGCTATAGGTCAGAAGAACTTACATCATGTCTAGATGGGACTGGCCAGGCCATGTTGAGTAGCTATCAAAGCTCGTGTGGCCTGTGGCAACATCTTGGGCATGTCCCTGTGACCAATCAGTCCTGGGTTTTCAAACTCATTCGGGATCTGGTATGCCTGAGTCAGGCAGTACGTCGGTTCCCTCTGGAGGTATCTTTGTTTGTCTCAGGGCATCAGACACCTGCTCAGTCTAAAATGCCCGTTGAGTGCTGGTTATTTGAGGCAGGGAGACCGGTTGCCGAATCCATCTGCTGCTGCTTTCCCACAGTCTCACGGCTGCTGCTGGTAAAATTGGGCTCCCCTCACCCCCGAGGATGCCCATCATCTACGCTGGTGACGCTTGCACAGAGCTCTCAAGGGAGGGGGTACCTCGGGTTTGGACTCTGACTTTACAGCTCTCCCCTGTCTTTTCTAAAATTTATTTATTTTTAAATGCAAATGTTACATTTTAAAAGTTTATCTATTCATCTGTTCGTCTATGGGTATGGACAAACATATATCGTATATGTGTGTATGGCAGAGAACAACTTGCAGGGGTCAGTTCTCTCCTTTCTCCATGTGAGCTCTAGGAATTAAACTCAGGCTGCCAGCCTTGGCAGCAAGCACCTATACCTGCTGAGCCATCTTGCCAGGCTGTGCTCTCCTTCCCTCTCCTCTCCTTTCCTCCCCTCTGCCTTTCCCTCTTCTCTTCCCCGTCTCCTGTGTACAAGTGTGCATTTGTAGAGGCCAGAGGGAGTATCGGGTGTCTCTGTCTATCACCCTCCACCTTATTCCCTTGAGATGAAGTTTCTCACTGCACCTAGAGTTAAGCTGGCAGCTAGTGAGCCCCAGCAATTTTCCTCTCTCTGCCCCGACACAGTGCTGGGATTACAGGCATGTGTACTGCCATGCTCCGGTTTTTATATGGGCTGGGGATTTGAACTCAGATCTCCATCCTTCACGGAAAGCGTTGTTATGCCCTGGGCAATAATATCTCAGCCGCCAGAGCTCTCTTCACTTAACGCGTGATTAAGTGCTGTTCTGAAGCATGGCCCCGATGCTGAGGAAGCTGGATCTGCAGGTGTTTCACAGTGTTAGCCACATGCCTGGTGAGGCACACGTGCAGCCTCGTGTGTTCCATTCTGCCTGGGTCTACGCCCACCTTTCTTTCAGGCATATTTAGTCACATCTGAGTCATTGATTGAGCACAGCCTTGAAGGATGCTCTGTGGAGCCATGTATGGATGGTTCCACAGCCTGGGGAGTTCTAAAAATGAAAAGAACAAGGCAGTAGGAGAGAAAATAGTATTAGGTAACTACTCCAGATTTAGCAGTTAGGGTAAACCTCTCTAAGGAAGTGACATTTGAAAAAAATCTCAAACTTAATGGAAGGTTACAGGAACGCCACAAAACTCCAGTGTGGTCTTCCCTCCTATTTAATGGCCCTTCCTTCCTCTTTTTTTTTTTTTTTTAATTTTATGAGATAAAGTACCTTATAGTCAAAGCTGGTCTTGAACTCACTATGTAGCTGATGCTGGCTTAGAACTCTTGATCCTCCTGCCTCTGCTTCCAAATATAAGCCTAAGGTTGGCCTGCCTGCCTGCCTGCTTTCTTTCCTTCCTCTCTTCCTCCCTTCCTCCTTCCTTTCATCCTTTATTCCTTTTCTCCCCCTCCCCCTACTTCTTTTTCTGTGTCGGGATTGAACTTAGCGCCTCACACATGCTAGACAATTGTGCTGACAGTCAGCGGCATCCTCAGCTCCCAGATAGTGACTTTCAACATTTTCCATCATCTGCTTCCCTCTCCGCTCCCCTGCTTTCCTCCAGGGCACACACAAATCATGCTTGGTTATTATTATTATTTACATGTTATTTTTTTATGTGTGTAGGAATAGTATGCACATGCCATGAGATGTATGTGGAAGTCAGAGGACAGCTTGCAGGAAGTAGTTGGTCCTCTCCTTCCGCCTTTATGAAGTCTGGTCTTGAACTAATCATGTAGCTGAGGCTGGCCAAGAACTCCTTATCCTCCTCCCTCTCCCTGCCCAGTGGATTACAGGAGTGCATCATCATGCCTGCCTTCCACGGTTACTTTAAAAATGAATGCAAATTGGTTATGAAAGACAGAAGTCACTGGCACACTAGAACCTTTGCAGGGGGATGGGGTCAAGAGAAGAGATGGGAGAAAGAAAAGTGATGAACAGTCTAGAGGCTGAAGAAATTTGAGGAGGTGGTGGAATTGGAGATTGTGGTTGCAAATAACCCTAGAGGGTGAAGGGTTACAGAAGTGGGTGTTGTGGAAGAAGGGTAATAAGGATTTGGTAGTGGGAAAGGAAGAAAGTGTGGTCTGGGGGCTCCTGTGTTGTATGTTAGGATGAAGCAAGTTGACCAGCTGAGAATGGAGGACGACATAGAGAGGCTGACATAAAGCTTCTGCGGTGAAGAAGATACTAAAAGTCACATCAAAGTTGGGTGTGGTGGCTCACACCTGTAATCCCAGCACGTGGGAGCAGAGGGAGGACTGCCTCAAGTTCAAGGGCATCCTGGTCTACAGAGTTAACTTCCAGGCCAGGACTGCATGGAAAGACCCTCTCCTAGCTGGGCAGTGGTGGCGCACGCCTTTAGTCCCAGCACTCAGGAGGTGAAGGCAGGTGGATCTCTGTGAGTTGGAGGCCAGCCTGGTCTACAGAGTGAGTTAAGACCCTCTCTTATAACCAACTGATTAACTAATCATCGAATAAACAGACATAAGCATATACTTGTTTATTTCTACTTTTACACATCTTTAAGACTTATTGTTTATGTGCACGTACATGTTGTGTGCGTACACATGTTACAACTCAAGTATGGACAGCAGAGAAGGACTCGTGGGTTCTCTCTTTAAACTGTCACATAGGTCTGGGTTATTGAACTCAGGTCATCAGGCTTGGCAGAAAGTGCCATTACCAACGGAACTATCTTTCTGTCTGTTTTCCTTTTCTTTCTATTTATTATTATTTATTACTATTATTATTATTTTATGTGTATGGGTGTTTCATCTGCATATGTTTGTGCATCATGTGCATGCCAGGTGCCTGTAGAAGTCAGAAAAGGACACTGGATTCCCTGGACTGCTCTGAGCTGCCATGTGGGTGCTGAGAATTGAATCAGAGTCCTCTGCAAGAGCATCCAGTGCTCTTCATCACCGAGCCCTCCATTCACCCAGCACCTCACATTTTTCTTAAAAGAACTTAGAGCCTTTACCAAGGGTTATATTGTTCATATTCGTCTATCAGTCAGTGAAAAAATGAGGATTAGTTAAAAGTGAGCTACCTTGCTCAGTGATCCAAGGAAAGCCATGGAAGAGATGAGGAAGAAGCCTGGACACTCAGCGTTTCCATTTCTATTTACCAGTTCGTGTCTCCATGGAGAAAAGCTCAGAAAACTCCAATCAAACAGATGCCAAACCCATGCTCTATTCCTAAAGATGCACATGGGCCGTGTTCATTAAGGCTGGCAATGCTTTCAGAGAGCCTGGCATGATGTGGGTGGGGGCGTGAAAGACAAGATAATTTTATATTTGGAAAGCCTCTTATCCCACCTTATAAGAGGCTGAATCCAGTGTAAGTTTGGAGCTTTTTTGGTGGGAATTTTCTAGAACACATTGTCTGCAGAATCTCTGGGCCTGGCTGGGTGGAATCCTTTTCTATCCCTCTGTTTTCTCTTTGTGGTACAAACCACCAAAGATGACCTCAGCAGACCGCGGTGGTGCACACCTGTAATCCTAGCACTCAATATGTGGAAGTGGGAGTTCAAGGCCCTCCTGAGCGACGTGACAAGTTCATAGCCAGTCTGGGCTACGTGAGATCCTGTCTCAAATGAACAAAAGCCAGAACTTGCTCTTTGCCAGCTTGCCTACACTCTCACTGGCAACATCATCTCTCCTGTTGCTGTGACATTCATTCTTTGGCCAACATTAGAACCAACTTATTTGGGATTTCAACATACACTAAAGACTACATCAGCTTTCCAGGGATCCTCCAAGGCTCCAGTACCAGGTTAGGACTGCAGAGACAGCCAGTCTTGTGGACTGAACAGCTACCAGATTCTCAGACTCTGTAGTGTGATACAGCCCTTGTTGGACTATATGGACTGCATACTCTAATCCATCCACATGTGTGCGTGCATGCCTGCGTGTGTGTGTGTGTGTGTGTGTGTGTGTGTGTGTGTGTGTGTATTTTATTAGTTCTGTTCCTTTAGAGAAACCTGACTACTAATACAATGTATATGGATCTTTTCCCCTCATGTACGTCTGGGCACCATGGTGAGTGCCTAGTGCCCTTAGAGGCTTGGGGAAGGTGTTGGATAGTTGGAACTGGAGATACAGATGGTTGGGAGCCATTGTGTGAGTGCTAGAAACTCAAGCCAAGACCTCTGCTGACTTAGGGTTTCCATTGCTCCTAAGAGACACCAAGACCACTACAACTCTTGAAAAGGAAAGCATTTAATTGAGTGGCTTACAGTTTCAGAAGTTCAGTTCATTATCATCATGGTGGGCCCCGTCAGCGTGCAAGGCAGACATGGTGCTGGAGAGGTAGCTGAGAATTCTACATCTTGCACATGTGACGGGTAGTGAACTGAGATACTAGGTGTGGCTTGAGCATATATGAGACTCAAAGCCCACCCCCACTGCAACACCTACTCCAACAAAGCCACACCCCCAAATAGTGCTACTCTCTATGAGCTTATGGAGGCCAATTACACTCAAACTTCCACATCTGCAATGCATCAAGTGTTCTTAATGGCTAAGCCATATCTCCAGCTCTAATTCTGGGACATTTTTCTCACTGTTCTGTTTAATGATGTACCCCCAAATACATCAAGCAGTGATACAATACAACATATAGGTGTTCAATAAATACTTTGAATGAATGAAGGAGTGTGCATGGTATACTTACTCCCCACTGGGCACCCAGGGTAGTGCTGACATCTCAGATGCACTAAATTATTTGTTATTATGCTTATATGTGAATATATACGAGGTGCATGCAGGTGTCCATGGAGACCAGAAGAGGACGTCAGATTCCCTGGAGCTGGAGTTATAGGCACTTGTGAGCGGCCCACCATGGGTATTGGGAATAGGACTCAGGTCCTCTGCAAGAGCAGTGTGTGTTCTTACCACGAAACCATCTCTGCAACCCCTCACTCAATCAATTCACACCGATGAACTTCTAAAAGGTTGAATAGGAAGTCATTGGCAACTAAAGTGGAAACAGACGCTCTTCATTAGATCCTGGAAACACTCCCAGCAAACAAGCACTCGAGTCTTGATTCCTGCAGGCGGGAAAACCAGAGCCCTCTCAGTATCTGAAAGCTTGACAAACAATTTTGCCTCCCCGTGTGATTAAAGTATTACCTGACCCCACCCCCTGGAATGGGAGAGAGAATTCATTAAGGTCTCATCAATTTGGATTTATTTTCAGAGCGCAAAAATCAATCTGTCATCCTTAGAATTCGCTTGAACTCTCACCCCTGAGCCGTTTGCTCATGCAGACTCCTCCTGGCCCGATTCATTTTAGTAATTGGGGCTGTTGAGTCTGCCTCACACACAGCCCCGGTAGGATAGCTGAAGCCACGCCTAGCTTGAAAGGAGGAAGGTCGTGTGGTCCTTTACGTGAGGGGTCGAGAGGATGAAAGACACTTGCGGAAAGAGCAAATGAAAAAAATTCATTTTTAGGCTTAAATCTCTAAACATCACATTTATTTAGTGCGTGTGTGTGTGTGTGTGTGTGTGTGTGTGTGTGTGTGCAGGGGGAAGCGTGTATAGGGAGGTCAGGGGACAATTTGTAGGAGTTGGTTCTCTCTCTCCACAGTATAGGTCCTGGGATTCGAACTCAAGTTGTCAGTCTTGGTGTTGAGCCCCTTACCTGCTGAGCTACCTCACTGGCCCTGTTTCTTTTTAGGCTTTTATATTTATGTTGATGTAATGCTTATGGGAGTTCATCTGTTTTCCTTACGACTCCGTCTATGTCAGAAAAACTACGATCTGGGTTTCAGTGGTGAGAAACCCAGAATTCATTCATACCAAAGCCCCGAAGCACTCATACCCCTCAGCTACTGCTGCTTTCGAAAGTTCCCGAGTCTCAAACAACAGCCATCACTAGCTTCATAATTAGCTTATTAGTGATGTTTGCTGTTCTTAATTGGACTCCCTCTCACTTTCTCCCCCTTCCCACCGTGCTGGGGCCTGAACCCAGAGGTCTCACACACACTAGCTTCTGCCAATGATCTGTTTTCTAAGTCCTGTAATTGAACTCCCTATGCATTTTCCATCAGCTGTGGTGTGCTCCGGCTGACTGGCTTCATGGAGGCAATACCGCTCGTGTGTTTTATTAGCCAGCAGTCTAGCCCAAGCTTGCTTACACGGCGGCGGCAACAGAATTGCAAGAGGATGGATCTCTAGTAAGATTGTGTGTGAGGTGGCGGTGAATGTGGCCTTCTGTGGAGGTCAAGGGACAACTTTTGGAAACAGTTCTCTCCTTCCACGTGTAGGATCCTGGAATTAAATTCAGGCGTGACAAGTGCCTTTCTCTCTGAGCCATCTGGCTGCCCAAGACAGTGAACCTGTTGAAGCTCAGGCTTAGCGTCTGATTCTGCCCACTTTGTTCTCTTAGATAAAGAGGTCATGAGAAAGCCGGGCGGTGGTGGCGCACGCCTTTAATCCCAGCACTCGGGAGGCAGAGCCAGGCGGATCTCTGTGAGTTCGAGGCCAGCCTGGGTTACCAAGTGAGTTCCAGGACAGGCGCAAAGCTACACAGAGAAACCCTGTCTCGAAAAACCAAAAAAAAAAAAAAAGAGGTCATGAGAAGTCAGGTGCTGTGGTGCAGGTCTGTAACTGCAGCGCTTGTTAGATGGTGGCAGGGTGATTTTGAGTCTACACAGCGAGACTTTGTCTAAAAACAGACAAAAAAGAAAGAGTTCGGGTGATAAGTCCACACTGAAAAAGGGAGACAAGATTCCATCTCTGAGAGGATTGCCTAGAACGGCGCCTCTTCAAGAAAGGGTTGAAAAATCCAAGAATTTACTATAGTGCTTGATCAGATAAAGGAGTTCTCTTTAGATTTTTAGATAGTGTGTGTGTGTGTGTGTGCGCGCGCGCGTGTGCGTATGTGTGAGACGTGTGAAGGTGCTCTTGGAAGCCAGAAGAAGGAGCTGGAGTTATAAGCAATTGTATCTGGTGTGGGTTCTGGGAATTGAACTCTGGTCCTCCGTGGGCAAGAGCTCTCTTAACTGCTGAGCCATTTCTCCCAGCAGAGATTTCTCTGTTTCATAGCAACTCCCCTTTCCTGGATGTCTGATGTATTTATGGTGCTTGACATTGTTAGCATTCAGGCGTCTGTACTGGCCTTTCCTTAGGGTCCTGACAGGACGCATCCTCAGCTGCAGCCACTAAGAGCCCTGTGCATTCGCTAAGTTTCCACATAAAAGGGGAGCCTTGCCCACCCATCTCTTTCTCTTTCTCTTCCACTGCTCTGTCCCCAGGAACCGGTCTCCGCCCCCTTCTCTTCTTCCTCTCCTTCTTTTCTCCTCAGCTCTTGTTTCCCCAATAAACCCTCCACATGAGTTCTGTTGTGTGGTGTGACTTTCTGGAGCCCCTTGGCTCCAACCTGCCAAGGTCACCTTCCAGTATTTTAAAATAAATTATAACAGGCATTCCAGGAATCCACTCCCTATCTATCCCTCATTAGAAAACGAACAGGCTTCTAAGTGATGATAATAATAAAATGTAACAAGACAAAATATAGTAAGACAAAACAAAAACTAACACATTGGAGTTGGACAAGACAAACCAACAGAAGGAAAAGAGCCCAAAAGAAGGCACAGGAATTAGAGACCCACTCCTTCCTTCGCTCACTCAGGAATCCCATAAAAACACTAAACTGGAAGCCTTGATATATATCTAGAGGACCTGGTGTAGACCTGTGCAGACCCTGTGCATGCTGCCTCAGTCTCTGTGAGTTCATATGAGTTTTGGTGTCCTCCATCCTCTCTGGCTCTTACACTCTTTCTGCCCCCTCTTCCGTGGGGTCCCCTTAGCCCCGAGGAAAGGGATTTGATAAAGACATTCCATTTTGGGTTGAGTGTTCCAAGATCTCTCACTCTCTGCATAATGTCTGGCTATGTGTTTGTTCCCATCTGCTGCAGGAGGAAGCTTCTCTGATAATGGCTGAGCAAGTCATGGATCTTTGAGTCTAGCAGGATGTCATTAGGAGTCATTTTATTGCTACATTTTGTTTGTTTTTAGAACAGTAGTATTTGGTTTTACTGTAGATCTTTGGGCAATTTAGTCTCTGGTTCTTCCCCCCCCCCCCCCCAGACAGGGTTTTTCTGCGTAGTTTTGGTCCCTGTCCTGAATCTCGCTCTGTAGACCAGGCTGGCCTCGAACTCACAGAGATCCACCTGGCTCTGCCTCCTGAGTGCTGGGATTAAAGGCATGCGCCACCACTGCCTGGCTCAGTCTCTAGTTCTTGGTAGGCACTTAATACCTGAACTTGCCTCTTAGAACTGACTTCATTATGTCTCATAAGTTTGGATATGTTGTATTCTTATTTTCACTCAATTATAAAAAGTCTTTAATTTTTTCTTGATTTCTGTCCTGACCCATTTTTCATACAATAGTAAGTTGTTCAGTGTCCATAATTTTGTAAGTTTTTTGTTGTTACTTTTATTGTTGGTATTTGACTTTAATCTGTGGTGGTCAGATAGGATGCAGGATGTTATTTCAGTTTTCTTATACCTGTTGAGACTCGCTCTATGTCCAAGTGTGTGGTCAGTTTTGGAGAAAGTTCTGTGAGGTGCTGAGAAGAATGTATATTCTTTCGTGTTTGGGTGAAATGTTCTGTATATATCTGTTAGGTCCATTTGGTTTATAACATCAGTTAGCTCCAGCATATCTTTGTTTAGCTTTTCTTTGGATGACCTGTCTATTGCTGAGGATGGGGTATTGAAGTCTTCCACTATCATTGCATGAGGGTCAATATGTGATTTAAACTGTAGTGGTGTTGCTTTTAAGAACTGGGGTGCCCTTGTGTTTGGTGTACAGATGTTAAGAATTCCAATGTCAACCAGGCATGGTGGTGGATTACTTTAATCCCATCACTCTGGAGGCAGAGGCAAGTGTGTCTCTGAGTTCAAGGCCAACCTGGTATACAAAGCCAGTCCCAGGACAACCAGGGCTACATAGAGAAATCCTGTCTTGTTAAAACAAACAAACAAACAAACAAACAAACAAACAAAAAACAACTGCAGTGTCTTCTTGGTGGATTTTTCCTTTGATGAGAATATAGTTTCCTTCCCTATCTCTTTTGATTAGTTTTGGTTTGAAGTCTATTTTGTCAGATATTAAAATGGCAACACTAGCTTTGTTTGTTTTTGCTTTTTTTTTTCTAAGACAGGGTTTCACTGTGTAGCCCTGGCTGTCCTGGAACTCACTTGTAGACCAGGCTGGCCTTGAACTCATGGAGATCCACTTGCCTCTGCCTCCCAAGTGCTGAGATGAAAGCCAAGTGCCACCACCACCCACTACCAGCTTACTTCTTAAATCTATTTGTTTGGAATAGCTTTTTCCATCTCTTTATCCTAAGGCAATGTCTATCCTTGATGTTAAGGATATTAAGGTGATGTTAAGGATGTTAAAGTGATGTGTTATCCTTGATGCAGCAGAAAGATGGATCATGTTTTTGCAACCATTCTATTACTCTGTGTCTTTTTATTTGGGAATTAAGACCACCGATTTTGAGAGATATCTGTGAGCAGTGTCCATTGATTATTTTGTTGTTGGTGGTGGTGGTGGTATGTGTGTGTGTGTGTGTGTGTGTGTGTGTGTGTGTGTGTGTTTCCCGTCTTTTGGTTTGCTGGTCTGGGATTTATTTCCTGTGTTTTCCTGGTTGTAGTTAGCCTCTTTAGGTTGGAGTTTTCCTTCTAGTGCCTTCTTTTGTAGGGCTGGATCTGTAGATAGCTACTGCTTAAATTTGGTTTTATCATGGAATGTCTTATTTTCTCCATCTATGTGATTGAAAGTTTTGCTGTGTACAGTAGTTTGGGCTGGCATCAGTGGTTTCTGTCTAGCCCCTTCTGGCTTTTAGAGTCTTCATTGAAAAGTCAGATATAATCCTAATAGGTCTGCCTTTATATGTTACTTTTTTTTCCTTCGCAGCTTTTACTATTTTTCTTTGTTCTATACATTTAGTGTGTTGATTATTGTGTTCCAAGGGGTCTTTCTTTTCTGGTCTACTCTGTTTGGTGTTCTGTATGCATCTTGTACCTTTATAAACATTTCCTTTAACCAAGCTATCCATTTCTTCTATCTTGTTTCCAATGCCTGAGATTCTCTCTTGCGTTCTGTTGGTGAGGCTTGCCTCTGTGGTTCCTGTTTGAGTTCCTAAATTCTTCATTTCCACATTTCCCTTAGTCTGGGTTTTCTTTATTAATTTGATTTCCACTTTCAAGTCTTGAACTGTTTAGTTCATTTCCTTCCACTGTTTGTGTGTATGTTTATAGATTTCTTTAAAGGTTTTGTTTCTTCTTTAAGGGCCTCTAACATATTCATAAAGGCTGTTTTGAGGTCTTTTTCTTGTGCTTCAACCATGTCGCAATACTCAGGAGCTGCTGTGGTAGGGTTGCTGGGCTCTAGTGGAGGCATACTGTCCTGGCTGTTACTGACTGATTCCATGCTGATGTCTAGATATCTGGGATTGGGTAGACTGTAATTCTAGGTGCTGATGTCTGGTCTTGTCTTTGTTGGGTAGGTGTTTTGTTCCTTGGTTTCTGTTTTCTCTCTGGTTCTTAGGAGAGTGTGGTGTCTTTATGTTTCATGGTAGGAAATTCGTTTGGGGTCCTGATAGGTGTCACCACTTTGAGTCTACACTGCTATTTGGTTCTAGAATAGTAAATAAAGGCAATTGAAAAGTGGAACGCTGGGGATGGAGAGTAGACTCAGGAGTTAAAAGTGCTTACTACTCTTGCAGAGGATCTGATTTGGTTTCCAGCACTTACAGCAGGGACTCTCTTCTGACTTCCACATAGACAGACATACAGACAGATAAAGAGAGCTTTTAAAAGAAGTATAAAACTAGAGGTTGGAGTTCAGCTCAGTGGCAGAGGACTTGGTTAGCCACTGCAGGACCCTGGGTTCTGTCTCCAGCACTGGAAAAACAACTTAAAAAAAAGGCAGGGAACTTGATTTGTTGATACTTTGTCTTTTACCAGTGCAAGTAGTAATTATAGTGTGCGAATTACACTTTAATATGCATTAACAGAATTTAATTTACATATTTATTTTGTGTGCCCTAATTTCCCATCTGGACTCCCAATATATTGCACATACATGGTTAGGAAGACCTCGGAGGGGTCATTCACATTGTTATGAAGAGTCACTGACAGTGTCGCAGGCCATTCAGAATGATAGGCAGTTGTTCACTTATTGCTCAAATATCTATTGAACCACTATTTGGTCTTTCCAGTCTAAGGGAGGAATACAAACAGGCAATTCGGAAGCATATGGCAGTTGTGACTTCATCTTGCACATGGTTCTAAGAGACTGAAATAGGGGCCGATAACTAACGTCATTTTGGGAGGCAGCCAGATGAACTTGAGGGAGGCTTTTCAGCCAAGCAGAGAAGTAAAGGATGAGCAGGAGGTGGTGGGCCAGGTGTAGAGGTTCAGAGGAATGTATTGGACACTGGAAGTCTCAGAATGAGCAGAGTCTAGAAACCAAAAGCCGTGTGAGGCTGGGAGTAGACTGGAGGGGAAAACCAAGTTTAGAGCCTAAATGGCTTTGCAATCCAATTAGGTCCCTGGATTTTAGCCGGAGGGCAAGGCAAAGCCCTCAGGGGAAATCACAGAATTAGATTTGGTTCTCCAACAATCACTCTTGCTGCAGCATGAAGAATGGATTGAGCAGGGCAAGGCCAGAGCAGAGAGAGCAGGTAGCAGGCCTGATGTTAATCCTGGGAAGGTTGCATGGTTATGAGCTTGGAGAGCGGTGACAGGAGCCACAGACAGGGTGTCTTATAAACAGCAGAAGTTTCGTTTGCACAGTTCCAGGGGCTGGAAGTTCAAAGTCAAGGCAACGTTTGACTGGATACCTGGTGAGCGGCCACTTTGTGAAATACCTACATCTGAATATTGATGGATGTGAGTGAGAAAAGAGGACATCAAGCTAATTGTTTTTCTAGTTCCAATTATGTGACAGTTTTTTTGTTTTTGATGGTGGGTAAGTGCATAAAAACATTCCACAGTGAAAGTGTAAAATCCAATGTGTAGTTCTGCAGTTTCAGAATCTCTTTCAAACTGTATAGAGAAGCTCATTGAAATGTACAGACTTTGGGTCTGGCTAATTTTGATGAGTGGTTTGTTGTTGTTGTTGTTGTTGTTACAGGCTTTTTGTTTGTTTTTGCAATGTTTTTAAAAAAAATAAAGTTTATAAAATTTTTAAAAATTTCAAAATAGACAGCATTCTCTTGCTATATGACCCACGGCAGAGAGAGGGCTACAGAACCGTCTTGGTGCCCCTTGACACCAGCTTTGAGATAAGAGCTTGTTAATGCATTCCCAGACAGCCTGGTACTGACCATGGAGCCCAGATTGGCTTTAAGAAGATCCTCCTGAGTCGGGCGGTGGTGGCACACACTTTTAATCCCAGCACTCGGGAGGCAGAGCCAGGCAGATCTCTGTGAGTTCGAGGCCAGCCTGGGCTACAGAGTGAGTTCCAGGAAAGGTGTAAAGCTACACAGAGAAACTCTGTCTGGAAAAAAAAAGATCCTCCTGTCTCAGCTTTTTGGGTGCTGGGATTACAAGTGTACAGCACCACTCCACCCTGGGGTATCTTACGTAATGGCTCTGCCCACCCCCACTTAATCATCTTCTAAAGGCCCTTCTAGTCACATTGCAGATTAGGATGTCAACAGAAACTTTAGAGGGAGCAAACATCCAGTCTATAATGAAACACCTACTAGTGGATCCCAGCACAGAAAAGAAGTGAATTGATTCCAGAAATGTTAGTAAGATAAAATAGGTAAACCCTGCTGATTGCTTGCGTGTGGGGTGGGAACAGGGGAGCTCACTGATGCTATTGGCTGAGGAAGGAAGCTGGAAGGGGAGCAAGCTTGTCAGGGTGACATGGGGAGGCCCATGAAGACAAGTCTAGACAGGCGGGAAATGATACCCTGTGACCGAGCATGTTCTGTGGGCCTTGTGCTGTCCAGTGTCATCTCATTTTATCTCAAAATAATAAGTCACAGTAATGGAGCCTCCTACCATCTGCCAGGGGCTGTGCCAGAAACTTCGAGTGATTGACAGATATACCCTGATACTTGATGGCCTAGGATCTCTCCTTATCTCCCATGTTATATATAGATGAGGTGACTGAAACTCACAGAGGTTGTCATCCAGCAAAGACTCACAGCTAGTGAGCGGTCCCGTCAATACTGGAACCAAACATCATCACCACCACCACCATCATATCATCATCATCATCATCATCATCATCATCATCGTCTTCATGGTGGTTATTTTTGAGACAGTGCCTCTTATTATCCTGATCTTGCTTGAAACTCATCATGTAGCCAAGGAAGACCTTAAACTTCCGATCTTCCTACCTCTACCTTCTAATGCTGGGGTTCCAGGACTATATTGCTAGGCAGGTACTCTATCAGTTGAGCCACACTTTGCTTTTTGAGACTGTCTTGAGTCTCAGTCTGACCTAGAATTCACTAGGAAGCCAAAGAGATCAAACTCTTGACCTCCTTGCATCTCTCACCCAAGTGCTGGGATTACAGATGTACACCATCACATCTGGCTGGGAGAACCAAACACTTTCATCCTGTTGCTTCCATGCTGAGTGTCCAGAGCCCGTGGGATTTCCAAGGCTGTAGATCTCCAGGGCTAGTGGGGGTTTTAAGACGGAAGCTTGGGAAATACATGTGGGCTGGGAATGTAGGCTTGTCATTGTTCAGCTTCCCTGGTCTATTTAAAGCTGCCGAGGGAATGAGCTGTGCAGAGGAAGAAGAAAAGAGGGCTCTCGTGGAAACTATGAGAATCTCTAAAGCTCATGGAGGAGCCCGAGACAGCGGAGGCCACGAAATAAAAGCGGGTTAGATCTAAGGACGGGAGCCTTTTAGGGGGCATGCTGCTTGTGGATCTGTGCTGTACAGGCCTTAAAGACGAGGAAGGCAGAAAGACGTGGCTTCAGCATCACTGTGACACCGGCAGGAGACCTTTGAGTGCAGTGCTGAGTGGGTTCCAGAAATGAAAGGGAGTTGGGGATGGGAGGGTGAACACAGGCCTCCCTGTCACTCTTCAAACCTTTTAAGACAGGAATGCATGCTAACTTGCGGAGTGTGGGCAGAGCACCGGCTCTTTCTTTAAGATGGATTAGCATCTGGAAATGTTCTGGGAAGAGTCAATCTCTGAGGCTGAAGATACAGAATAGATTAGAGCTGTGGAGGGCTTCTGAGGTGACAGCTAGGACAGGGGAGAGGGGACCAGAGGAGCCAATGTGAAGGTTCCTTTTGGACTTCTTCCTTTTTTTTCTTTTGTTTTGTTTTGTTTTTGTTTTGCTTTGTTTTGTTTTTGACATGGGGCTTCTCTGTGTAGCCCTGGCTGTCCTGGAACTCCCTCTATAGACCAGGCTGGCCTTGAACTCATGGATCTGCTTACCTCTGCCTCCCGAGTGTTGAAATGAAAGGCCTGTGCCACCACACCCAGCTTGATTTGCTTCTTTTTAAAAATTTTTCTTTATTTATTTTTAACATTTATTTATTTTGTGTAAATGTGTGTTATATGCATGTTTTAGTCACTGTTCTGCTGCTGTGAAGAGACACCACGACCACAGCAACTCTTACAAAGGAAAATGTTTAACTGGGGCTGCCTTACAGTTCAGAGATTCAGTCCATCATCATCATGGCAGGAAGCATGCCAGCATGCCCGCAGACATGGTTCTGGAGAAGGGCTGAGAGTTTTATATCCAGACCCACAGCCTGCAGTGAGACACAAGGCCTGGCTTGAGCATCTGAGACCTCAAAGCCTGCCCGCTTAGAGACAAGCTTCCTCCAACAAAGCCACACCCATTCCAACAAGACCACACCTCCTAATAGTGCCACTCCCTAGTGACCAAGCATTGAACAGGAGTCTATGGGGGCCCTTCCTATTCTAACCACCACAATGGGCATGCCACGATTTCCATGTGTGAAGGTTTGAGGATGACTTTGGGAATAAGTTCTCCCTTTCCACCATGGGGGTCTTAGGGATTGGTTTCAGGTAGTCAGGCTTGGCAACAAACGCCTTACCCATTGAACCATCTTGCTGGCTGCTTCTGCAGAGGGTCTGGGTTCTGGGGAGTCAGGTTCAGTTCCAAGCATCTGCATGGTGGCTCACAACTGTCTGTATTAACAGTCCCAGGGGATCTAACGCCTTCTTTTGGCCTCGCAGGCACCAGGCACAGACATAGACATTCATGCAGACAAAACATCCTTTTATATAAAATAAAAAAATTTAAAAAGGAAAAACAGATGTACTCCTCCTTTTGTGATTTTATAAAATTATGCGTGCGTGCGTGCGTGCGTGCGTGCGTGCGCATAGGTGCCCGCATGCACGGGGCGTTTATGTTGGACTGAGGACAACTTTCAGGAGTTGGTTCTCTCTTTCCACTACGGATTCAGGTGGTGAGACTTAACATGGCAAGTGTCTTTACCTGCTGAGCCATCTTGCCTGTGATGTCTTGTGATTTCTGCTACAAGGATACGGCTCTTGCACCACAGTCAAGCTGAAAAACCATAGGCTCAACCATTGCAAGTTGGGACACTGTGTATGCAGTAAATACGGATGTGGTGGGGATAGTTTTCTGAGTTGGGGTTGCAAAGACAGTCATTTGAATCCTTTCAGAGGATGAATGCAGTAGTCGTATGTACATATGATATGTGAAAATGGTATCATTTAAAGGCTACGGAAAACATACACACAGACATTGCCCTGGAGGTCCCACAACGCTTCTGAAATGAGCATGAGATCTGAGATGTGAGCAGGAGGAGCTGGTTGCTTGTGTTCATTTAGCAAACAGCGCGGCCAAGGCACGACTAAAGGGCCCATTGAGTGTTTTCTGAAAGCAGAACAATGTAGCAATTTAGTCGCCATGACATCATTTTTTAAAAATAGCTGCTTTCAGCAACCGATATGGTTCATAATGAAAACGTTTTTTCATCTCTTTTGGGAAGAGGGCGGGGGACATCTCGGGGCAGGAGTGACCAGTGACTAAGTGAGATAAATGTTCTAATTGTACTCAGTCTCCAAGTAAATAGAAATGTAACTGCCACCAAGCTGCAAGGTCACGTGATCGCTCTCTCATTAAAAATATTAAGCAAAAAAAAGTCCATTCCATTGTTTGGCCTCATGGTATTTTATCATTCGTGGTGTTTAGGAGATTAGAAACAATAGGCGGTAACCAGACAGTCTCAGTGGCTGCTTCTAAGGCCTTCTGTGGGGATGCTGAAGGTGTGGCCAGAGTTGAGGCCTGGGCCAGGCTAGGCTGTGCATCTGGTTCAAGGACTGCCTCCCACCCGCTGCTGCCTCCCACAGGACAGATGATCCCTAGTCTTTCAGATCCCCTCTAGGCCCACAGCCTCCGGTCCAGCCACATGCAAATTTCAGAGTTTAATAACCACACTGGATCCTTGTTGCCCCAGGGATGCTGGGAAAGGTTTAATAGGTGGTGTCAGGAAAGTGTCCTGGTCTAAGTGTTCCCCCACAGGGCCATTCTCAACCCAGACCCAACACCAGGTTCTAAGTGCGCAGCTGGGAAGAGTCTTGGATGGGCTCCAAGGCTTGGAGCTAGCCCCCCTAAGAGTCCCTTCGTAAGCAGCTGCAGGAGCACTGGCTAAGATCACCAGTGCTGCTGTTATTTCAAAACATAAGTCTCCCTGAAAGACAGAACAGTTCTCTTGCCTCCCTCCCTCCCTGCCTGCCTGCCTGCCTGCCTCTTTCCCTCTGTCCCTCCCTCCCTGCCTCTTTCCCTCGGTCCCTTCCTCACCATTTTCTCCCCTGAAGTAATTAAGCTATGTGTCGTGCAGGCTGTCCTCAAAGTCACCATCTTCCTGCCTAAGCTTATGAAGTGCCGTGGTCACAGTCATGCCCCACCATTCCCAGATTTGTCCCCCTTTCTTCCAGAAGTTATTGGAAACTATTGACCAGCCATTGTACCAGCCACTGGATATAGACTGGCCAGAATTTCTTCCAACCAGGGGGAAGCTGAGGTCTGGCTGGTGGAAACGGATGCACCATGCAATTCCACAACTGAAGACTGTCTAAAGCACAGCGGGACTCGGGAGAGTGTGGTTCGTTTCACCCAGCACGGGACTGCACCGTGAACCAAAGCTCAGGGAAGGCGCCAGCTCTTATAGAACCCCTGGGATCAGAACCACTGGTGTCTGAATTTGTGTCAACAAGTACAAGGAGCAACAACAAGCTTTTCTTGAGAATCTTCTATGCCCCAGGAGCTGTTTCAAAACCGTCCAGTCTGCCCTTCATTGAGCATCCTGGTGCATGCCTTCAATCCTAGCACTTGGGAGGCAGAAGCAGACAGATCTCTAGGAGTTCAAGGCCAGCTTGGCCTACATATCAAATTCCAGACCAGCCAGGGCTACATAGTAAGACCCAGTCTCAAAAAACTAAACCAACTAAAGAAACAAACAAAAAAGAAATGCCTGTACTAATCAGGTATAGACTTTTTTCTTCCTTCCTCTTTCACTCCATCCTTTTTTCCCCTCCTCTTCCCCCCCCACCCTCCTCCTCCTCCTCTTTGATGGGGGGTCTCACTGTGTGACCCAGGATGATCTTGAACTCATGATCCTTCTGCCTCCATCTCCCAAGTGCAGGGAATTATAAAAATGTGTTGACATATCTGGATTGTCATTTTTTTTTAAACAGAGTAGGGCAGTCATCATTTGCACAGCATTTATATTACATTAGATACATTATAATCCAGAGATATTTAAGTATATGGGAAGATGTGTGTCCGGTCATAAGCAAATATTATGACATTTTATAGAGAAACTTGACACCTCAGAATTTTGGTGTCTTCAAGGTGTCCATTCCTTGATAATGCTGGAAGTTCACTGTAGCAGACTGAGAATGTAGCTGTTTTTTCTGAAAGTACAGGCCATTTTATATTTTAGGTTAAAAAAAAAAGAATAATTTCAGTGTCACACAAAGAAACACACCAACAAAATGAAAGCAGCTCACCACGTCAATTCTTTTTGGAAAAAGGTGTTCTAAGACTTAATTGGTTCTAGAAGCACACGTGACCAAGACGGCTTCCATTTTTGTCCCTGATGTAGGCGGTACCTGTGTCTTATCCCACTGGTGGGAGCTCAACTTCACAGTCTGATGCTACTGGCCAATCCAACACTACGAGGAAGAGGAAGGCTCAGGAGACAGGAGTCTTTGTTGGGCTAACAACCTTTAAAAAACAAGTTTCTTACACTGGGGACATGTGATGATTTAGCTGCTTTTCCTTACTGCACACACACCATGACAGTATGTGACCGTGACAGTGTGTGAGCTAGTAGACAGTCTCACAGTGGTTGAGACGGTGATATTAGCACTGGTGTGCTAACTTCTTATGTTTGAATCCTGGCTACACATATTACTTGCTCTGTAGTCTTTGCCCAGTGACTTAATCTCTCTGTGTCTCAACCTCCATCTCTCAACCTTGTCCTGTATATTAAGTTTTCAAAACAATGTTTTGGGTGACCCTGGATCACCTCAAATTCACTATTTAGTCAAGAATAATCTTGAATTCCTGAACCTTCTGTCCCCACCTCTCAGATGCTGGATCATAGGTGTATACCACCACATCCATCTTTGTTTATTTTGAGTTTTAAAGACAAGGTTTCACCACATACCCCAGACTGGCCTTGAATTTACTATTTGGCCTAGGCTAACTTCAAACTTTGGACAATCTTGCCTCAGCCTCCTGAGTAGTAGGATTACAGGTGTGTCATCATGTCCAACTAATCCATTTATTTATTGATTGTTCTAAACATGGATGTTTTGCCTGCATGTGTGTCTGTGTACCACATGTGTGCAGTGCTCTTGGAAGCCAGAAGAAGGTATTGGATTCCCTGGAACTGGAGTTTAGATAGATGTAAGCTGCCACACAGGTGCTGGGGATTAAACCCAGGTCCTTTGGAAGAGCAGCTAGGGCTCTTAACCACTGAGCCATCTCCCCAGCCCCAGCTAATCTCATTTATAACAGAGGTAACGAGAACACGTGTTTTCCAGAAAGTTGCGGTCAGAAATATAAGAGATCAGAGAGTGAATGCCCAGCCTCCTTTGTATTTCAGACTTCTCAATGAGCTAGAGTTCCGACATGATGTGGATGCCTTGCAGACAGTTATTACATGATATTGTTTAGGGGATGACAAGACAAAGTCTGTACATATTTGCTAAGAGACTGGTTTTTTGCTAAGTCTTTTCAGTCTGCGGTTGGTCCAATCTCTGGACACAGAATCTGCAGATACAGAGGCCCCACAGTGTTGGCAGGGAAGTCAGATGTTCCGTGTGGAGCCTGTCACCCCAGTGCACTGGCTTGGCAAAGGCTGATTGCCTCCAAGCACAGAGGGAAATGTGCCGTGAAGAAATTTTCTGTAACCAATTCCGGTAATAATTGGATTAGATTCTCATTAGATACAGATTTCAATAAAGCAGCAATGTTAACTTCATGTTTAAGTGAACATGACTGTTCGCAGAGATCAAATGACATCACATTAAATTAGTCCTGGATATTGCCCCCTGGCCAGATGTAGGTTAAATGTGAGGTTAGATTATCTTGAACTAGCAAACAAAGCCTTGAAATTATAAATGTCATTGTGCACATATTATGTAAATAGAGGCTCTCCAACTTGCTTTTACAGGCTTCAGAACACACAGACCAGTATAAATAAAAGGCTGGATTTGAGTCTTCAGGATCTTAATTTTAAATATAAAATGGATAACCAGGAATGGTGGTACAGACCTGTCACCTACTCAGGAGGCTGAGGCAAGAGGATCTCAAGTTCAAAGCCTCTTTGTGTAACTTAGAAAGATCTTACCTAAAAATAAAAAGTATTATACATAACAAGAGCTAGAGGGTTGGAGAGTTGGCTCAAGGGTTAAGAGCACTGGTTGCTCTGCCAGAGGACTCAGGCTAGATCCCCAGAACCAAATCTCTCAATGGGCTGCAACTGTAGTTCCAGGGGATCCATTGCCCTCTTATGGCCTCCAACATGCACATATGTACATGCAGGCAAAATACCCATACACATTAGAAAATAAGGTGAGATGTAGCTCAGTGGTAAGTTTAATGCCTAGTAACCTCCCACACAGTGCTTTAATTTATTCTAATAGAATTTGTCATAATAAGTTAATAATTGTATTACTTACTTTTCTAGTCGCTGTGACCAAATGCCTGATGGAACACATTAAAGAGGAGGTTTATTATGGCATGCTTGTGCCCATGGGGGTAAGAAATAGGGAGTCGGATCCTCTGGGCCTGGAGTTACAAATCATTGTGAACCACCATATAGGTGCTGGGAATTAAACCCGGGTCCTCTGGAAGAGCAGCTAGTACTCTTAGCTGATGAGTACTATCACTTCAGCTCCACCTGTCTGTTTAATTTTAATATCTCTGTGTAGCTCTGGATGTTCTGGAACTTGCTTTGTAGACCAAGCTGGCCTTGAAATCAGAGATCCAACTGCCTCTGTCTCCCTAGAGTTGGGATTACAGGTGTGTGTAACCACAGCCTGGTGGGTTCCATCTGTCCTTTTTTTGAGTGGCTCCTCTCCCTGGTATTCAAACATTACTGCCAAAAGCTGCATTTCACCTCTGAAGTGTGCACATAAAGCCGGCAAAAGTGCAAATGGGCTTTAAATGACAGCTAGGAGTGTGGGAAGGCAAGCCGGTCCAGGAGCAGGTAGTCCCACCCAGAGAAAACCACAGTGTCTCGGGTAATGTCATGGAGATGAATGCTGGAGTGTGGGAAGGCAAGCCGGTCCAGGAGCAGGTAGTCCCACCCAGAGAAAACCAGAGTGTCTCGGGTAATGTCATGGAGACAAATGCTGGCGAGGAAACTAGCAGTGTGTTAAGTGAGCACAAGAAAGTGTCAAGCACCCACCCCAACCGCACACACGCTTCTTGCTGGGATGGAACCCACAGACCTGGGTGCACTAGGAGCATGCGCTCCCACTTAGCCATGACTCTAGCCTTGGCCCAGGATCCATTCTCAAATTCTCTTTTCATCCATCCTTCCTGGCCCATCTTCTCTGGTCCTCAAAATCAGCAGCGCACTGACAATTGTTTAACATTTGGTTTCCTGGGAGAAAAAGGTCTGATTTACAGTGTTCGGACATATTTTAAATAACTCCACCGTGGGGGATGCCAAGCTCCCCCAGCGTATCACAGGAGCAGAGCATTGGGAAGAGATGCCTGGTAGCACTATCCAAGCAGATTCCCAAAAGAAATAGGCAACAGGAGTAAAGAACCTTGAGAGGGTTGCTATGGACAAAAGGCTAAGTGGGTCCGTAAAGGGCTACTGTCCCCTGAGCAGCTTCAACAACAGGTGTTTATTTTCTTCCAGATGCTGGAATCCAAGCTCAAAATGTCAGCAGGGCTGACACCTACCGAGACACCCCCCCCCCTCCTCCTTGGCTTGCCGGTGGCCACCCTAGCTGACTGATACAACTTGAAGCCATGGAGCAGGTAGGAGTTGTTAGAGGCGAGGGTGGCAGGAGACTGTTTCCAGCCAAGCTGAGGGATCTGCTGTCGTCTTTAAAGCTATAGATAAAAGATTCAGAAAGTAATGGGAAGGAGCGCCAGAGCCGGAGTTAAATGGGCTGCCTTCGCGTGACTCTGACCTTGGTCACGTCACTCTCAGCGACTCTGTTTTTTTCTCTCACCCACAAAACGCAGCTCAGTCTGGAGTCAGTAAGTGGAATTACATGCTCTTTTGTGTAGCCTTTAACTGGGTGCCTGGCACAGAACTGGAAAGGATCCCCCTCCCCTTCACCACGTCAGTCACCTCCCCTGCAAGCCTCTCCCTGGAGCCATGCCAACCTGGGTGAATCTGTTCTCGTTCCTTGGGTGGGAAGAGAAGCCATCTGTCTCTGAAATCTGGAGTCTCCGTTTTGTATCACTGAAGGCTTGAATTTTGTCCTGGTATCTTTCTATAGGCAATGGAAACCTATTATTTGAAGAAGAAGAAGGGGGGGGGGGAAAGAGAAATAAAATTAGGTCCATGGAGAGGGAAAACTGACTAAACTATGGGGAGTAGCCAGGGGAACTTGGAGGACTTAGGGCAGGATGGAGGACAGCAGCTCTACTAGGTGCCTGGCTCTCCCATTCCCATGCTTTCCTGGGCTAGAAGCTGCCAGAGGGCACTGTGGAATGCCAGTAACATTAGGTCACCTGGAGGGACACGGAGTTGTGTTGTGTGATAGTCTTTTCCTGGGGGAGATGCAGCATACTAGTCTACTCACCCTAAGATAAGAAACTCTGTAATAGACTAAAGTAAGGATGCCGTCAAAGATCAAATTGGTGAGCAAGTGGGTTTTATTGGGGTTATTTACAAGGACATGGGTGAGAGGTTACTTACAGGAGCAGGAAGGACTCAAAGATACCTATATTGCCAAGGCCCACCCCAGCATGGGTGACAGCTCACGAAAGCTGGAAACCTGGAACACACTGCACAGCCTGCAGAGAGCTCAGCAGGTTGGAGAGTGTCCTTTCCAGGCAACTCAGTTTTGCTTCTTTTAGGCTGCTCTCTGCTCCTTTCAGCCAGCTTAGCTGGTTTCTGCTTGTTCCAGGTGGCTGAGCTCATCTGAGAGTCTTCTTTCCAGCTTGGCTTATTTGAAAGTAACTGGGTATTTACTGTTTATTTACTCTTGGGGAGGGAGGGGGTCTAGCGACTGGTCAGTTTCAGGGACTTCCTGAGCTATTTTGAGTTGTTTACTTCCTGTTTTAAGGAGTTTCCTCCTTAGGTTAGAGTGTTTCACTTACCAAATCATCCTGTTATCTCACCTCCATGTAAACAGCCTGCCCTAAAATATCCTGTTTCTTCACATTCCTACTGCTGCCTGAGGAACCAGTCCCTAGCAGTGCAGGGCTCAAAGGGAATCCACAGAGTGCCTCGAGTACTATGACTTTTTTATCTGGGAGGGTTAGGGAAAAAGACACGCTCTCTCCATGGTTTTCTTCTTTATCCTCTATTATTCTGTTTTTTCCTATGTTCTTTCTACTGTATACTTTTTTTTTCTAAAGCTTATATACCCTAACAAAGTTTTTCAAGCAATATAAGAATTAAAATGTGGTTACATTCTGTCTTTTCAAGTGAATGATTACAATGAATACAAAACAAACAGTAAAAAAATAAACAAACAAACAAAAAAGTGTGTTTTCACTGGGTGATAGTGGCCCACACCTTTAATTCCAGCATTTGGGAGGCAGAGGCAGGCAGATCTCTGTGAGTTCAAGGCCAATCTGGTCTATAGAGCCAGTTCCAGGACAGGTGCCAAGCTACACAGAGAAACCCTATCTTACCCCCCCCCCCAAAAAAAGAGCATGCTTTCTATATCCTTTACATGATTAAACAATTTATGTATTACAGGTGAAAAATAAATTATCCCAAGAACCTACACACATTCATACCTAATCAAGTCTTTATAGATTAACCATGTAGGCATTCTTCTCAGTCAGATCTTTTACTGGCAGGCTGCAGATTGCAGTTACAAAGAAAGGGCCAATTGCTTTATTACTTATCTTGAAAAGTAATTTTATAAGGAATCTTTTTTTTTTGTTTTTGTTTTTATTTTTGGTTTTTCGAGACAGGGTTTCTCCGTGTAGCTTTGCGCCTTTCCTGGAACTCACTTGGTAGCCCAGGCCGGCCTCGAACTCACAGAGATCCGCCTGGCTCTGCCTCCCGAGTGCTGGGATTAAAGGCGTGCGCCACCACCGCCCGGCTTATAAGGAATCTTAAAGGAATCACAAACCTAAACTTTTATATATGAAAAAGAATCAGTCAACTCTACTTCAAATCTTTAGAGTACATACCCACTCATCAATAGTTTTTTTTTTTTTAAATCAGGAGATTGAGGGGAGAAATGGGTATAAGGAATTAATCATCATCTTTGGTTATCAACCAATCCTAGCAAGAAAGATATGTCAGCTAATACTTAGGCTGCTTTGTTCTTGTTCCCCGACCTTAAAGAGTTCCTCACTCAGCTATGTGCCTTTTTTAAACTTTAGATTGTGTTCTTGGGATTTTCACCTCAAAACTATTTAAGAGAAACATCTTAGTCTAACTTTAATAAGTTATTTTCAAAACTTTGTTTCAGCTATGTTGCACCCTGAAACCTGTGAACATATTTCTCAGCATTAAGATTAGAATTTAAACCAGCTGGGCTACTGGGATTCAGTTGCTTTTCTTAATCATTAACCTAAGTCACAGTCTATATGGCTCTTCAATAGAAACTCATGTGTTCTAGCTGTGTGACACTTCCTTGCTTTATTTTTTATCATCAAAACTCTATTTAATAGACTAACACTATTATTATCAATTAGACAGTACAGCATAAGAAGAAATCATCTTCATAATAACCCACAGGTAAAAATGCCCAGTAGAAAGGAATCTTTCCATGAGATAAACATACTACATTACAGGCAGTGGGGATCTCCCCACACTCATTCACACCATACCAGATACCAGAGAAAGATGGCAGCAGCAAACATGTGAAGGCACAGCAGAAGCAAAAGACATTCTGGAGTCTGTGGTCTCCGGCCTTGCCTATCTGAGATTCACCCATCAGGGAATTGCCTCCTGGTGGGCTGACACCTTGAACTTCAATTGCCACATGCTGCTCCTCTGACACGGCCACCCACCGGCAACATCCCTCTAACATCCTATGTCTTCAGAAATATCCCTCCAAGATGGAAAGGCTTTAACCTGTGAGGAAACTGCTGCACAATACACCCTGCCATATCAACAGAATCAAAGGACTTTAGAGACAGGACATCCAGCAGGGTAGCGGAGCTAGGGTGTCAGGAGGGTGGAGAATATCTCCTGCACCTCTTCTGGACTGAGATTACTTGAGACAGGTGCTGCCTCCCTTGGGAATCTTCCACTTAATGCAACACCTAGCCCTTTTATGCTATGGGTGAGGACACTGATCCAGGAGAGGCTGAAAAATGAAGTCTGTTGAAAAGTCACCTGCTTGACTAAAACCTGGGGTCTTGAGGCAAAGAGAAAAGGGAGAGCGACAGAGAATGCAGGCAGATTGCAGGCTCTCACATGGCTTTCCTTCTGGAGAAAGAATATAGCTCTTTTCCCTTCTGTGTTTCTCCCACCCCCACGCAGAAACTGTCATCAGTGTCTTCCCATCTTCAACTGAGGCAAAGTGACAATGTGTTTTTCCATCCCAGACCAAAATGAAGAAACAGCATCCCCCCACACACATTCATGCTCTTTTTGTCCCTCATTCTGTCCCTCACTCCACCCTCCCCATCCCCTGTCTTCCCCCACACAGGCACACAGGGCTTCCCTCTGAACTGAAAACAAATGAGCCATTGTTGTCTCTGAAACTGACCACCAGGCCTGTGCATGGCTCCCTTCATAGTCACTGCCTGCAAAATCGGAGTGTTTTTTCTTCAGCAGTTCCAAGGAAAGGGGACCACTCCACACGCGGGGTCTGCCCAGTAGCTAACAGGCTTCTCAACAGGATTTGAGCTGTGTTAATTTAGCTGATGACTATAGAGTGAATAAATAAATACTCTAGTCCCAAGAGACCCAGAATATTTGGAATATAGAGCATTAATGTCACTTTTCACTCAGAATATAAACTTCTGACCTTTGAACTGAAAGATGGAAACGATGACAGCTTTTGGGTGTTGCAAGTTCAAGTTCATGGCATTTCGTGGGATTGTAACTTATTTCAACCTCTTTGTCACAGAACTGAGTGAGGAACTGCAGACTGTATGCAGGGTGAGGGTCTAAAAAAGGTGATGGAGTGTTAAGGGTCTGGTCAAACCCTAGTGGTGTGTTAGATTTCAGGGGTGGGTGGGGCTAAGTGTGTCCTTGGTTTAGTAAGACCATGAGGATGTCATGCACAGCAGGATTTTAGCACTGTATATGACCACAGACAAGCAAGTTCTTTATGTAAGATATGGCATATAGCAAGGACTTGGTAATGGATGCCTTCCCAGAGGGAAGTAATGTGGAGTAAAGGGGACACACTGGAAAGATGAAATGAGCCAGTGGAGCCAAAGTGGAGATGAATTTAAATAGCTTCCTACCAACCCAGTAGCTGAATTCCATTAAAAGTCTTGGCAGAAAGCAAGCTTGTTAGCCATTCTGCTTGAACCTATCCTGCTCCAAGACCAATTCTGTTCAGCAAACATAGCTCATTTGTAACATGCTGTTAGAGTAGAAAAAAAACTCCTTCAGGTAGAGAGAATCTCCAGCCTGGGTAGAGACCTAGCATTCCAGTTGGACTAGGTTGGACTAAGTCAATAGCTTGGCTAAGGGACCACCCATAGTAAGCTCACTGTAAGCATTGCTCAAGAGAGAGGCAGAACAATTAGTCCACAGTGTAGGGGTCCTAAGTCAGTCTACTCTTCTGAATTAATTACTCAGAAAAGCATAGCTTTTCCTATTGTCTCTCTATCTCTTTTCTAAGCATGTTTTCCATAACACTTTGGGTTTTCTCAATATTCTGGGCGTGGTAGTTGGAATGTATTTGGCCCCCATAAGCTCATAGGGAGTGGCACTATTAGGAGATATGGCCTTGTTGGAGTGGGTCTGGCCTTGTTGGAGGAAGCGTGTCACTGTGGAGGCAGGCTTTGGGGTCTCATCTGTATGCTCAAGCCATGACCAATGTTTTTAGTTCACTTCCTGCTGACTGCAGGTCAAGATATAGGATTCTCAGTTCCCTCTCCAGCACCATGTCTGCCTGCAGGCCATGGTGTCACACCATGATGATAACAGACTAGACCTCTGAAACTGTAAGCCACCCCAATTAAATGTTTTATAAGAGTTTCCATGCTCATGGTGTCTCTTCACAGCAAAAGGAACATTAAGGCACTAGGCTCCCTCCTTGCCTTTGTGGCTGCTTGTCCACCATCATGCCTGCTTAAATGGCATGGTTTTATTCCCTCTGTCCTCCTTTGGCAGTTACTGGGGTTTACAGCTTGCCTGCCCTGGGAAATTTTCTTTTAAACTCTAATAAAATTGTTCTTGAGTTTCTGTTTATGAGTCCATTCTTATTTTTTTTTTTGTTGTTGTTAATGAGACAAAGAACCTCAAAAGAGTGCCTAGATTTGCCCTGTATCATCCTTACATAAGGAGGAGTTACTTTTTAAACCACTGAACTCTAAATACTGTTTTTTAAATTTAATTTATTTTTTGGTCAGGGTTGGTGATAAACTTGAAGTCATTTTAAGAAAATTAAAATTCGATACTATTTTGTCTTTTGAAGAAGAAGCTGACATGTGCAGAAACTCAGTGAAAGGCCTAGGGATATGGCTCAGTGGTAGAGCCCTTGCCTATGGTCCTCAATATCAGAAAACAAAATAAAACAGAAACAAAACAGGTAGGGGCTGGAGAGGTGGCTCAGCAATTGCGAGCATGTATGACTCTTGCAGGGGACTGCAGTTCATCAAGCTGCTCACAACAACCTGTAACTCCAGGTTTGGGGGATCTGATGCCCTCTTCTGGCCTCTGAGGGTAACTGCACTCATGTGCACAGCTCCCCTGACCTCCGAGTACCCGTAATTTAGAGAAACAGGCAAGAATTCCAGTGTCTGCCTCATGGTGTTTAGTGTTTCCCCTTCTCCCTTCATTCCATTCTCCTCCAAACCAGAGACCAAGCTTTGAATCACCACGTCCAGTGCTCTCTGGAACCATTCCCCAGTGTTCATGTGTCTGTCGCTCCCCTCCCCTCTTAGGCTAGGACACAGCAGGGTTCCTTCCCTGTCTGTCTCAAGGTTCTACACACAGGCGTATCTCTGTCTCCTGCCCACATGGCTTGGCACTCTATTCTTCTTCTTTATATGAGGGTATCCCAGAGGGGTTAGCAGGAAGATGCCTCAGAGCAGAAGGCATGATGCTGGGCATGCGGGTTGGAGGCAATGGCGTACCTGCGCTGGGTCAGGAAAGGAGGGGAATGAAGGAGTTAAATGAGCTTGTGTGGAAGAGCACCCTGCAAGCTGCGTGGTGGCATACATCTGTAGTTCCGGCTAATCTGAAGAGTGGGAAGGTCACGTGAGCCCAGAGTTACAGGTCAATACTCTTTCAGCCCTCTACGCGCTCTACATTCCTTCCACAAACGCAGTGGAACAGCTGTAGGGGCCTTGGCAAATTAGCTTTATTAAATTCTTAAGACTCTGAACCAGGATAAAATGAAGTGTGCGAAATTTAAGCACCCCAGCTCAGTAATGGATGTACATAATATTTCAATGCAGTGTTCACAAAAAACAAATGCAGAAAAGCTGGGTATGGCAGCAGAGACAGAGACAAGCGGGTCTCTGTGAGTTTGAGGCCAGCCTGGTCTACATAGTGAGATGATGAGTTCCAGGACAGCCAGGGCTACCTGTCATAGTTGAGACCCTGTCTATAATAAAGATGATGATGATGATGATGATGATGATGATAGACTACAGGAAATTGATGAGAAAAACATCAAAATACAAATAAAATAAAATAAACCCCAAGGATATGTGATTTTTTAAAAATCTTTGTCTCAGCCCCTAAATGGCACGGATAAACCTTTTTATTTATTTATTTATTTAATTTTTTATTTTTTTGGTTTTTCGAGACAGGGTTTCTCTGTGTAGTTTTGGTGCCTGTCCTGGATCTCGCTCTGCAGACCAGGCTGGCCTCAAACTCACAGAGATCTGCCTGACTCTGCCTCCCAAGCACTGCACCACCGCCTGGTAGATAACCCTTTTATTATACCTTAAAGGCAGTGGTTCTCAACCTGTGGGTCATGACCACTTTGGGGGATGTCAAATGAACCTTTCACATGGATTGCTGAAGACTATCAGAAAACATAAATATTTATATTATAACTCATAACAGTAGCAAAATTACCATTATAAAGTAGCAATGAAAATAATTTTATGGTTGGGGGTTACCACAACATGAGGAATTGGAGTAAAGGGATGAAGCATTAGGAAAGTTGGGAACCACTGCTTTAAGATAAACTATAGTGTGGCTATTTTGCTTTGTTTATTTGTGCGTTTGAGACAGGGTCTCATCACGTGACTCTGGCTGTCCTGCAGACCAGGTTGGCTTTGTATTCAAAAAGATTCACTTGCTTCTGCTTCTGAGTGCTGGGATTGAAAGTATGTGCTACCATGCTTAGACAGTGTGGCTATTTTGTAGAGGAAATGGCAGCGATTCAAAAAGTAAAGAGAGCGGAACCTCTCCCACTCAAGACAGGATATGATTTATACATCCCAGTCTAGCCTAGAACTCTTTATGTATTCAAAGATGACCTTGAACTTCTGATCTTCTGGACTCCACATCCTTACTGCTGATACAGGTGTATGCCACCAGCCTACTTTATGCCATAACGCAGGGTTCTGAGGAGCTAGGTAAACACTCCACCATCTGAACTACATTCCCAGCCCTGAACTCAGGACTATGGGTTAAATTGGCTACAGATTGCTGGATCTGCCAGCCTAGTTTCATGGGTACTCTCTACCTGTGAAATCACCGCTTTATTGGAAAGTCAGGAGCTCATTCCCAGAGTGACTAATCAATCACTAAGTAAGTCTGACAGTAGCCTGTTTGGGTGAGCAAAACCTCTTCTTGGTGGTGACTCCTATTAAACTAAGTGGCAATCAGCCTGGCTTTAAGTACTGAAAGTCTCTCCTTCAGTAGAATGTGTGTTGTGTGACAAAACTTTTCCTGGGGAGACACAGCACACATGTCTACTCACCCCCAGATAGAGATCCCACAACTGACCAAAGTACAGATACCACCAAAGTAAACTTGGTGAACCAATGAGCTTTATTGGGGTTACTTATAGGAATATGGGAGAGGGATTACTTATAGATGTATGGGTGAGGGGTTACCTACAGGATTATGGGAGCAGGGGTTTCTTACAGGAGTATGGGGAAGAAGTTACTTATAGAAGCAGAAACAACTCAAAGACAGCGACATCACCAAAGCCCACTGCTGTGGAATAATCCTCTTGTACTCTATAAAGATTTGTCACTCGAATTGGTTTAATAAAATGCTGATTGGCCAGTAGCTAGGCAAGAAGTATAGGTGGGGTGACCAAACTAAGGATGATGGGAAGGAGAAGGGCAGAGTCAGTCACCAGGCAAATGCAGAGAAGCAAGATGACAATGTTGTACTGAGAAAAGATACCAAGTTACATGGCTAAACACAGATAAGAATTATGGGTTAATTTAAGTGTAAGAGTTAGCTAGCAACAAGTCTGAGCTATCGGCCGAGCACTTGTAAATAATATTAAGCCTCTGTGTTGGTTATTTGGGAGCAAGCAGTTGGGACAGGAAAATGTCCATTTACAGCCCACTGCAACTAGGGACCTGGAGCACACTGCACAGCCTGTAGGCAGCTCAACAGGTTGGAGAGTGTCCTTTCCAGCTGCTTCAGTTGATATAAACCTCTTCCAGGCAGCTTGGCTGGTCTCTGCTTCTTCCAGGAAGCTGATCTTGCCTCCCAGTCTTCTTTGTAGCTTGTCTTGTTGGAGGGAAACTCTCAGCTTTTATTGTTTATTCTTGTGGGGAGGGGCCTAGTAATTCTGGTCAATTTCAGGAACTTCCTAAAGCTGTTTTGAATTGTTTCCCTTCCTGCTTAAGGAGCTTCCCCAGAGGAAGGAATATTTCAGTCTTCAAGGAAACTGTTACACAACAATGGATTCCTTTTATCCTCTCCTCCTGAGAGAGCCGAGCAGATGTCATAACAGGATACTCAGTCTTCTGTCAGAGATTAGGCCTCAATTTCAGTTTCCTGAGACTGAGCAAGCAGTTTCTGAAAGAACCACAAACAATGGGCAATTAATCTTCAATGCCCCTGAGAGCAGGGACGAGGGAGAGAGCACATACCAAGCCTGGGTCATCTCCTACAGTATCTCAAGGCAATGATCAAATAGGGACAAACCCTCTACCTTGAAACTTGACTAAACTTGTCCAAAGATAGAAAAACTGTAGCCCTCACCAGCCTCTGCTAGCCCTAGCCAATTAGAAATGTACTAACATAGTTGCCACTTGCTTAAGCCAATCATAGATAGGATGACCTAACTTCCTTAGAATTCCTTTAGCTGTATATAAAAGGAGGCTGCAAGCTTCTCTTGGAGTCACCATTTTTGCTTTGTGTCAGATGTGTGCCCCCAGCATGATGGAACTCTTACTCTCAAGATAATAAATGCTCTTGTTGATTGCATATGTGGATGGTGGTCTTTTGTGGGATGACCCTAGAACCCTAACACTTCCAATCCAAGGCTAACAATAGGGGATCAAAAACAAGCATGTCTTCAGAGCTCAAAGATTCAAAACCAGGGCTATACTTTTCCATGTAGCATCTGGACTGGAAATGAATTTCCCAGCATCACACTCACTTCAAGCAGGCTAGGAAGAGAAGACAGTGGGCACAGACAGAAGGCCTTCTGGATGAGCAATAGGGACCTGTTTGCCTAGCCTGGGTGGAGCTGGTTGTGTAGACTCCCCCTACTACCTTCCACCTCTGCCCTGGAGAATGTCTGACTGTGTCTGACTGCACAGCCCTTCAATGGTCATATCAACTCCAGGGACTTGACAAGATACCAGGAGATCCATCATACCAGCACAAGAGCAGTGAGCCTCTTAGCTGCCCCTGGGAACTCCTTTCAGTAGCTTTGGCTAGTGAGCCTGCATACTGCTCTTGCATGTGTCTTACCATGCCTTCAGCAGTCTTAACTGGACAGAAAACCTTGCAAAGCTTGTGGGCTTGAGCAATTCCAGGGTATAGAAAGGTGGGTCAAGAGGCAGCATTCAAAACTAGGTGTGGTGGTGCATACCTATAATCCCAGGATTTGGGAGGTGGAGGATCAGAAATCCAAGGTCTTCATTGGCTACATAGCGATTTTGAGACAAGCATGGATTACATGAGACCCTGCTTCAAACAAACAAACAAACAAACAAACAAAGCTGGGCTGGACAGATGGCTCCAAGGTTAAGAGCTCTGGCCGCTCTTGGTTTGGTTCCTCACATCCTCACAGCTGTCTGTAACTTCAGTTCCAGGGGATTTGACAATGTCTTTTTGCCTCTGAGGGCACCAGGTATGCACATGATGCACATACATACATGCGAACACATAAAAAAAATAAAAATAAATGAATCCTTATGAACAAAGAAAACTAACCACACAAACAAGTCATGATTCATGCTAAGCTTTTGTCTTTTCAAGAATTCATTTTATTGGCTTGTGTCTACTTTCATGTGCCTATCCAGACAAAGGGGAAACAGAGTATAATCTCAAGCATGCTAGGGGCTTCTAGTGGGTCTTTTGTCTGTGACTTACTTTGAAATAAACACATTATGTAAAGACATATCTTTGCCTGTGTTGCTTATTTTCCTTAGGTGGTGTCCTAGTTAGATTTATTATTGCTTCGAGATGAAACACCATGACCAAAAGTATTTTCAGGGAGGAAAGATTTTATTTGGCTTATACTTTCACATCATAGTCCATTGCTGAAGGAAGTCAGGACTAGAACTCAATCATGGCAGGAACCTGGAGGCAGGAACTGATGCAGAGGCCATGGAGAAGTACTGCTTACTGGCTTGCTCCTCATGGCTTACTCAGCCTGCTTTCTTATAAAACCCAAGATCACCAGCCAAGGGTGGCCCTGCCCACAATAGGTTGAGCTTTTCCCCATTGATTACTAATTAAGAAAATGCCCCACAGGCTTGCCAACAGCCAGTTCCTATGAAGACATTTTCTCAACTGAGGCTCCTTTCTCTCCATGACTCTAGCTGTGTCAAGCTGACATAAAACTAGCCAGCACAGGTGATGAATCACTCCTGAAATACATTACTTCAGTTTCTGACTCTGTAAATGAATATCAAATTAATAGTGATGTTAAGTTGGAGGCTGCGGTGGTTTGAAAGAAAATGGCCCCCAAATAGAGTGGCACTATTAGGAGGTGTGGTTTTGTTGGGGGAAGCATATCACTGTGGGTTGGACTTTAAGATTTCATTTGCTCAAGCTATGCCCAATGACTTGGTTCACTTTCTGTGTTCCCCAAAATATTGTGCACCCTAATAAACTTATCTGGGGTCAGAGACAGAACAGCCACTAGATACAAAGGCTAGAAAATGGTGGCACTCACACCTTTAATCCTAGCATTCCAGAGGCAGAAATCCCTCTGGATCTCTGTGAGTTCAAGGCCACATTGGAAACAGCCAGGCATGGTGACACACGCCTTTAATCCCAGGGAGTGATGGCAGATAGCAGAAAGGTATATAAGGCGTGAAGACCAGAAACTAGAAGCATTTGGCCTGGTTAAGCTTTTAGGCTTTGAGCAGCACAGTCCAGCTGAGATTCATTTGGATGAGGACTCAGAGGCCTCCAGTCTGAGGAAACAAGATCAGCTGAGGAATTGGCAAAGTGAGGTAGCTGTGGCTTGTTCTGCTTCTCTGATCTTCCAGCATTCACCCCAATAACTGGCCTCAGGTTTGATTTTATTAATAAGTACCTTTAAGACTCATGCTACAGTTGCCTGCAGATCAAGATGCAGAATTCTCAGCTACTTCTTGAGCACCATATCTGACTGCAGGACATTGTGTCACATCATGATGATAATGGACTAAACTTCTGAAATTGTAAGTCAGCCCCAATTAGATGTTTTCCTTTATAAGAGTTGCTGTGGGGGGCTGGAGAGATGGCTCAGAGGTTAAGAGCACTGACTGCTCTTCCAGAGGTCCTGAGTTCAATTCCCAGCAACCACATGGTGGCTCACAACCATCTATAATGAGATCTGGTGCCCTCTTCTGGCCTGCAGACATACGTGCAGACAGAACACTGTATACATAATAAATAAATCTTTAAAAAAAAAAAAGAGTTGCCGTGGTCATGGTGTATCTTCACAGCAATAGAATGTTGACTAAGACAGAGGCTGACAGAATCAGTAAAGAGAATTTCACAGACGTGTCCTCTCCCATGGTTTATTGTAGGAAGCCTTGGAGGAGATGCATCATTTAAAGACGGCTCAACTGGTTAAGAAAAGGCATCTGCTCTCAAGCCTGGTGACCTGAGTTTGATCCCTGGAACCTACATGGTAAAAGAAGAAAACCAACTCCCTAGCATTGTCTTCTGACTTCCACATGCACTCTGTAGCATGTGTGCCACCATATACACATATACACACTACACACACACATACACATACATGCTGTGTGTGTGTGTGTATATGTGTGTGTGTGTGTGTGTGTGTGTGTGTGTGTGTGTATGTGTATGTGTCTCATGCCAGACCCACTGAATCAGAAGGAGTGTGTGTGTGTGTGGGGGAGGGGGGTCTCTGTGTGTGTGTCTTTGTGTCTGTTTGTGGGAGGCCAAAGGAAACAATTTGTGGTAGTCATTTCTCTCTCCCTCCTTCATGCAAGTCCTGAGGATCAGATTTAGGTTCTCGGGCCTGGCCACAAGCGCCTTTATCCATGGAGCCTTCCTACTTGTTCAGTAGTTGTCTCCTGGCAACTTACTTCTCCTTGCTTATTTCATTGGGCACAAAGTCCTCAAGGTTCATCCAATCTGCAGCAGAGATCAAGATTTCCTTCATTTTAAAAGTTGAGAAATTGCCAGGTATGGTTGTGGATGCCTTTAATCCCAGTACTTGGGAGTCAGAGGCAGGCAGATCTCAATGAGTTTGTGGCCAGCTCTTCCTGGCCAGCTAGGGGTAGAAAGTGAGACTATCTGGAAACAAAATAAAGAAAACAGCATCATAAACTCCCCCCCCCCCCACACACAACAATTGAGTTGAATGATATCCCACTGAAGAAGACACATGCCACATTTTGCTTATCCATTCATCTGTCAATGGACTCTTGATTTGGTCCACATTTGGCTGTTGTGAACATGGGAGAGCAAGAATCTCTAAGATGTACTGATCCATTTCCTTAGATGTATAACCCCAGTGGGATTGTTGGATCATGCAATACTGCTGTGCTTCATGTGTGTGTGTGTGTATGTGTGTGGGTATAGGTAGGTGCACATGTGAATATAGGTGTGTGCATTCATGGAAGTGTGTGGAAGTCAGAGACAACCTTTTGTATTTGAAGCAGAGTCTCTCATTGGCCTGGAGTTTTGCCACAGAGGCCAGGCTAAATGCCTTCCTGTATCTCCTGAGCTTCCAAGGAGCTGCCTGGTTTGAGGTCCAGTCTCACCTCTTCTTAGTCTACAGACACACACCACCATGTCTTCTTTTTATATGGGCTCTGGGGATCAGAACTCAGGTCTCCACGTGTATGAGACAAGCACTTTATTGACTGAACCATTTCCTTAGCCCCCTACACTTAGTTTCTGAGGAACCATCTTAAAACTGTATTTCAAGGCTCCCTGGTATAATGAATTGTACATTGACTTATATGATCATTTGATTGTCTTCCCACATTGTACAAGCAGGGATCCTGTTTTTTTTTGCTGCCTTAGCTCCTCTGTCTCGATATCTGGAGTAACGCCTAGCTAGCATAGTCACCAAACTACCTGATGAATTAATAAATGAGTCAGCCTAATATGCACACAGCGCTATGTAGACCGTCTCTGCACTTAATGAGCACAAATTAGTCGGTGACATACACAAGGCTGGGAGTAAACAAGGGAAGGGTATAATTATGTGTTAGAAATCGTGGTTCTGTTTTTAAGCATTAAAGGAGAACAAGAAGGAGAGACTTTTGTGGGTGGGAACAGTCAAGGGAAGATGGGTAGGTTGGCAAGGAGGGGAGGAAGCCAGTCTAGGCAGAGGGAAGAGTTTCCTCCCCACCCAGCTTTACTGAGGTATAATTGACAAATAAAACCTATACATAGTTGAAGGTATAAAGAGTGAGTCTTGATATGCATATACATTTTGAAATAATCAGTTAGCTGATAAGCATGCAAAACAGCCACACTTACCGTTTTCTATTGTGTGGTGAGGACACTTAAGAGCTAATTCGGCCTGGAGAGATGGCTCAGTGGTTAAGAGCACTGGCTGCTCTTCCAGAAGACTCAGGTTCAATTCCCAGCACCCACATGGCAGCTCACAACTGTCTATAAATCCAGTTCCAGGAGCTCTGACACCATCACACCAACACACATACAATAAAATTAAATAAATTATTTAAAAAAAAGAGCTAATTCATTAGTCAATTCCATGTCCACAGGACAGTGTTATTAACTATGGTCACCTGCACACTGGACTTCAGTCTTCTTCTATAACTTAAATTTTCTTCCCTTGGGCCATCATCTCCTCATTTATCCCTCCCATCAGCCCTGGAATTCACATGAGCTGAACTTATTTCCTAGACTCCACCTGTAAGAATGTGAAGTATTTGTCTTTCTGTGTCTGGGTTATTCTATGTGGCTCATTGTCTTCTAAATTCAATACATAGGCAAGATTTGTCCTTTATCAAAGCTGCACAGGGGGACTGTAGAGATTGCTTAGTGGTTAAGAGTACTGGCTATTTTTGCAGAGGACCTGGGTTCAATTCCCAGTTCCTGCAACTGTGACAACCATCTGCTACTCTTGTGTCAGGGGATCTGATGCCCTCTTCTGGTCTCCATGGGCACCACGCACACATGTGGTGCACAGCCGTATATGCAAGCACACACTCATACACACAAAATAAAATTAAATAAGTCTTCAAAACAGTATAGGATTCTCTCCTGTATATTATGACATATTCTTTACCCATTTAGCCATTGATGAATGTTCAAGCTGCTTCTGTGTCTTAACTGCTGCAAATAATTCGGCAATAAACACAGGAATTCAGAGTCTTTTCCATTTAACTTCTTCATTTATTTATTTAGTGTGTGTGGGGAAAGGGAGAGGATTCGGCATACATGCCACAGTGCATGTAGGGAGAGAAGAACTTGCAAAATCAACTTTTTTCTTTCACCATGCAGATTCCTGGCACAGAACTCAGCCCTCTGAGCCAGTCTCATTGGCCTTAGTTTTAAATCTTTGAGGAAACTCTATACCATTTTCTACAGTGGTTCTGTTCCTCTGCATTTCTACCAACAATACGTAAGGGGAGGAAACAGTCTTAACGTGAAATTCTTTTTGCAGAAGGCACTTTAGAGTGTAGGTGTGGGTGAGCCGAGGAGCCTGAAGACACTGGACAGCAGTAGGTGATGTCTATGGGCACAAGATGGCTAACATTCTTATGGTTCAGGATCACCTGCCTAGGGAATGGTGCCACCCACAGTGGCACCCTCCTGGGCCCTCCTATATTAACAATCACAATCACAGACATACCCACAGGCCAATTTGCTCTAGATAGTTCCCCCACTGAGACTCCTTCCTGAGGTGACTCTAGGCTATGTCAAGTTGACAGTTAATGCTAGTTAGGACATCTTCCCATGGTCAATGGATGCATCCGTGACAAACTATATTAGCAGGCTCCTCCCAGGAACAGAACAAAGGACCTCCCTGTTTTACACTAGCCCCTACCCCTACTCCTGAGTGAAGGTTCTGGAAAGAGTTCACCCAAACATTTCAACACCTACTTGTAGTTCTTATCAGGGGTAGAGTGGGCTGAGCTGGTAACACAGTGAGTAGTTAAAGCCCAGGGCCCCAGGCACACCCAGTGTAGCAGCTGGGAGTCAGCCAGGCAGTTCTACAGGGTATATGGGAGCAGAGATTGTAGGAAGCTGAGACTGCAAAGGACAGTACAGGTGCTGAGAAGGTAAGAGAGCTGAGGCTGCAGAGGTTATAAATAGCCAAGATTGAGAAAGAGATGCTAGGCCTCTGGAAGAGTTCCAGAAAGCCACCGAGAGTTACTTACTAGCTCTGGGTACCAAAGAGCTCAAACCCCAGGGGTTCCACATCCAAAGCTCAAAGTAGAAATGGCAGCTGCTGGATACTGAACTAAGACACTGAACACAGAAAAAGAACCCTCAGTCAATTAGTGACAGACTGAGGCAGGAAGGCTATTATTATCTGTCTCTCTATCCACATTGGATTCTTGCTGTATGGATAAGTTATAACGAAGTATAACATAGTTTCTATAAACTAAGTTATACTTCGTTTCTCTGGCTACCTACTCAGTTTTGAAGAGGGCTGTAATAGTTTTGTCAATTTCATACATAGCTAAGATCCAAACTGGTGACCTCGGAGAACAGAAAAACCTCCAAATGATTTTAGCCAAGACATACAAGTCTAAGCACTTAAAATCCAATTGACCCAAAACTTTTTTGATCAACGGACCAGTTCTTTAGGAATGGAAAACCCTTTAACAGTGAATAAGCTGATTGATTTGCATTCATTAGATGTAAGATGTAGTTACACCAACATTATCTTAATAAATGCTCTATGAACAGTCATATTCTTAGGCCCATTCAACAACTGTAAAACAGTTACATAGCTTTGTCAAAGTTAAATTATAGAATAATATCTATATATCTTATGAGTATAAGCCAACTTGTGAGACACAAAGCAGTATCCATCATGATATCTGCTGTATTTCTTTGGCTATGAGTGAATTTCATATTTAGAGGTAATGTGGCATGGAATAACAAGCAGACTCGCTTTCACTCAGGTTCCTGCCTTGAGTTCCTGTCCTGACTACCCTGACAATGGACTTGACCTGGAAATATAAGCCAAATAAATCCTTTCTGCCTCCAAATCGCTGTTGTTCAGAGTGTTTTATCACAGTTGACAGGGATCAAACCAGGGGAGGGGAGGACAGCAGGGGAGGTCCTCTCTCTGACTGGATTGGAGATTCCTACAAAGTGTCCAGACACACACGTGAGAAGTCTTGTCTGCATCTGCTGTGGGTGAGATCATATAAAGGTCATCTGAAGTGGCCATGGCCTCATTGATGCCTCCCCAAGGCAAAGCCAGGTTTAAACGCTAGTCATGGCAGGTGCAGGGTTTCCCCCTGACTAGAATGGGGTCTCTCTCTCCCAGGCCTTGGCAGCTGGATCGGAGTCTTCCCACGCAGGCACAAGTCGTTTAGTCTCGCTGTCGTGATGATAACTCTACAAAAGGGGCTGCATGATTGACAGCTACCATAGTCTTCTCGGAAGTGGAAGGGCTGATGTCCTCATTGTTGTGGCACCAGTGGACCTTCAGGAGAGGCAGTGATATCATCTGAAGTCCTGTCAGACTTGGGAACAGTAGTATCAATTTCAGTCTGGATTCAGTCTCTGCCAGGCTTGGGGTCATCACCAAGTTTCCCCTTGGACAGCTGTGCTGTGGAACAATCCTTTTCTATACTATGAGTGTGTATTACTCTCATTGGCTAAGAAAAAGTAGACAGGGCAGTCGCTGGGCAGGAAGTTAGGTGGGAAAGCCAGACTCAGAATGATGGGAAGAAGGAGGGCAGAGTCAAGAGAGATGCCAGCCACACACTCAGGAAGCAGGATACGGAGAAAATGAGGTAACAAGCCATGAGCCACATGGCAGAGGATCAATAAGAAATACAGGTTAATTTAAGTATAAGGGTTAGCTGGTAACATGCCTGAACTATTGGCTGAGCATTTATAATTAATATAAGCCTCTGTGTGGTAATTTGGGAAGTGGCTTCTGGGTATTTGGGAACAGGCAGTGGAAACAGGAAACAGTTGTGTCCATTTACACAACTGCCTCTGGCCTGAGCAAAAAGAAGAGTGTAGTAGTCTTCAGTGGAACGCTCCAATTGCAAATTGCAGCCCTGATAGTTTCAGCCAAGGAAAGAACAAAAGAGTGCCTGCGGTAAAGATTTGATCTAAAATTAACTTTTTTTTTTCAACAGGATCCCTGTTGAGATCAGGCTGCACTTTACTCTAAGTCACTCATTATAGAAAACAGTGGTTTTCAGACTGCGATTGCTTTGGGGAACCCCATTTTATTTTAGTTTTTTTTTTTTTTGAGACAAAGTCTTACTATGTAGCCTTGGCTGACCTAGACCACAATGTGTCAACCAGGCTGGTTCCAAATTCATATAGCTCTGCCTGCCTCAGCCTCCTGAGTGCTGGGATAAAAAGCATGTGCCACTATGCCCAGCTAGGAGACTGCATTTTACAAGGAACTTTTTAGTCCAATTTGAAGGAGGGTCACAGCAGCTCTTTGGTGAACTCACACAGCACACCAGGCACCACCCACCTAACACAGACTGATATATGACATATTTCTGGTGGTGGAAAGGGAGCCACCTTTCAAGTGTATTGAGTGAATTAAAACTATGGGAGTACACGGATGTGCTAAAATCATATCAAGGAAACCAGGCCCAAGAACTTGCCAGATGTGCCAGGCCAAGGAAAATGCATACCTCTCTTCCTTACCTGGACCCCATAAAGTGATAGACACTGAGCACTGTGATGTCATGGCTCCACACCAATCTCTCATCAGATGCCTGGTGTGTGCCTGAAGGACCAGCAAGCAGAGGACTCCCCAGCTATCCCTGGACCTTTGGCTTGGTTTGGCCCCCTGCTTTGATGTGGCCTACTCAACTGCATGCCCATTCACCTATCAGCTCCCCTGGACCAGACCTGTTGTTTCTGATCTTGCCCTGGTTCCTGTTTGGGGCTGGCTTGGGCTTTCACCTTCCAGCTGAACTCTGTAGCATCAATCTTAAATCCTAACTCAGCGGCTCCAGCAGCCTCCTCACTGCTCTGATCTGGGTCATTATATTAATACAGAGTCTTTCTCAACCTCCTTATGCAACCTCTTCAACTCTGCCACAGCCTCTTTTATTTGTTTTTGCTATGTAAACCATATGTGTGTGTGTATATATATGCGCATATATTTGCAGATAGACATATAGATATATTTGCTATGTGCTGTATAATGTATAATGTGAGCGCTAATATTAGTAATTAAGATTGGAATAAAAGAACTTGCATTTGTCTTGGCCCGGTTACCAAGTGTCTTCGTTAGGGTTTACTGTTGCTGTGAAGAGACACCATGACCGTGGCAGCTCTTACAAAGAAACCCTTAATCGAGAGCGGCTCACTTACAGTGTCAGAGGTTCAGTCCATCATGATCATGAAGAGGAGCATGGCAGCATGCAGGCAGATGGGATGCTGGAACCGAGAGTGCTACATCTTGACCAGGAGGCAGCAGAAAGTCAACTGACTGTCACACTGAATGAAGCTTGAAAAAAGAGACCTCAAAGCCCACTCCACAGTGACATACTACCTTCAACAAGGTCACACCTCCTAATAGTATCACTTTGGCAGCCATTGTCTTTCAAACCACCACAGCTTGCAACGCCACAAACTCACCCAAGAGGAAGAATTCTTTCTGTAAAGGGCTACATCCATGAGAATCAAAGTTGCCATCTTTAGGCCAAGTGGGGATGGGTGTCGCAGCTGGAAGAGGGCTGAGTCTGCAAAGAGGAAGGACCATGAGCCTTAGAGTGGAGGCATGGGGAAGAATGGCAGGAGGCGGAGAAGCTGGAGGCAATATCAACGTCAAAGGCCCAGTAAACAAGGTGCATAAGATGGAGGTGTGGAGAAGAAGCAGGTTGGAGGACAGGGTGAGGTGCAGCCAGGAGCCAAGACTAAGAGAACGAGGCCCATGCGGGAGGCAGGGGGGCGGGGGCTGAGACAAGCAGAGACATGGGTCCTCTTAGGTCCCTCTCTACTCCTTAAGTGGGGGAAGAATCATTGCTTCAGCCTGGCGATAGTGGTGCATTCCTGTGATCCCAGCACTCAAAGAGACAGAGGCAGGTGGATCTCTGCGAGTTTGAGGCCAGCCTGGTCTACACAGAGTGAGTTCCAGGATAACCGTGACTACATAGAGAAAACACTGTCTCAGAAAAAAAAAAATCATTGCTTCAACATTTTAGCTTAGCATTTCTAGGGGAGAGAATGATCTATTTAGCAAACACCTTGATGGGCTCACTTGAATGTGGAAAAACAGCACTGAGGGCCTATGTAGCCAGAGGCAGTGTATGAGTCAGCCACAGCTCTGCAAAAGAAACAGACCGATATTTCCAACCATGGGAGAACTCTGGAAGGAGGCTGAGGGAAAACGGATGTTTAGGTCTGTCTGGGTAGAACGAAATACGTGAACTGAGTGGCTTGTACACAGCAGAAATGTATTCCTCATAGTTCTAGGTGCTGGGAAGTCCAAGGCTGGCATCTGGTGAGGGCCTGTGCCTTGTCAACAGATGGCACCTCTCCCTGTGTCTGCATGCGGTAGAAAGGACCAGCTAGCTCCGTGAGATCTCCACAAGAACACTAATTCCAAACACAGCGAGAGGCTCTGTCCTCAGGATCTGCTCCTTCTCTGAAGGCCACACCTCCAAATATCATCATTTTGTGGGTTATGATTTGAGTGTGATTTTTAGGGGGGGCACAGACATTCAGATTGTCAGTGGTGGCACAGGAGCAGCTCAGTACAGCCACCAACATCTTGAAGTGGTCCCTCCCCACTTAGGGACCTCTAATCAGGTAAAGCAGGATCCTGGACTTCATCACAAAGCAGGAGCCAGAGTGAAGCAAAGTCAGGGGGTTTGTTAAGGTTTTAGACAGAAAGGCAGGCAGTAACAGCACACTATAGCACCTCCCGGCTCCAGGCATCCTCAGACTTCTCAAGAAAGACATCGTACTTAGATGTCTACAGCTTTCTGAGCTACATTTCTCAGAGGATGTAACTTCCAATAAGGTTTGCAGATTAGGCAAAGTTTAAAAACACGAGCTGGTTTATTTGCTTTTCCTATCTTAAAGAATTTTCTTTTGCAGATGAAACTGTAAGTTGGTGTTGAGACCAGGCAGTGTCCTGCTCTTCTAAGTTGCTCTGTTTTGGTAAGCACCAGCTCCCAGGCTGTGTCTTGTCCGGGTTGACTCCATTTTGCAGCAGTCCTCAGCTGTGTGTTGAGTGCCAGTGCACAGGCAGGATGACTGTGCATCCTGTTGTGGCTGTGGGTACCGCCACCTGTCCTGCACCACTCTTGAGGCACAAACTGATAAATAATCTACTTCTGAAAGTGAGAAGGTCCCACCTATAAGCTTAGCAAGGTAGACTGGGGTCATATAAGCACAAGGGTGTATTAAAACCTTACCAGCAAAACCAGGCCTTCACCTGGACTCAGGAGGACACTTGCTGTGGTGATGGTCACAGCACCCAGTGACCTGCCCTCTGACAGCTCAGCGTGTTCTTCAAGAAACCCATAGAAAGAGAACTTGGGACCGTTCCAGGTTCTTCAGTTCAGCTTTTCTCCCATGCTTCACACAGCCTACTTGATCTGCCATATAGCTGTTATTTGGTTTTGTTTTTAGATGGGGTCCCTCTGTGTAGTAGTTCTTGCTGACCTGGAACTCACTGTGTAGACCAGGTTGGCCTGGAACTCATGGCGATCCACTTGCCTCTGCCTCGGGAGTGTTAGGATTAGAAGTGTGTGCCACCATGCCCTATATCTCCAGTCATTCCCAGTCCCCACATTTGCTGGACTTCACTAACTCTGTGTCCACTAGAAAGCATCTTGATTATAGGCAGACATGCTGCCCATTCGATTCCCCGGGTCCAAGGGTAACACATCCACAGTCCAACAAGAGACTGGTAACTCTAGGCTGCCTTGAGCAATTCTCTGGGGTGCTCTTTGGCCCTGTAAAAAGGCTCCCCTAATGGCAGAGCACGCTCCACCAAGTGAAGTTCCCTTTCCAACTGAGGCTTCATTCCGTCCTCTGTGGGCAGTCCAGTCCAACCTTTCTTAGGATTTTTGGTCTCTCTCACAATCCCTGTGGTAGTCTTGGTCTTTTGGATATACAGGTGCTGTCCTGGTTGGTCCTTGTCACCTTGACACACGCTTGAGTTATCTGGTAAGAGGAATCTCAATTGAGAAAATGCCTCTATCAAATTTCTTATAGAGGAAGGCCCAGCCCACTGTGGGTGGTACCACCCCTGGACAGATAGTTCTGTGTGATATAAGAAAGCCAACTGAACAAGCCATGAGGAGCAAGCCATGAGGAGCAAGTCACAAGCCATGGCCTTGGCTTCAGTTCCTACCTACAGGTTCCTGCCTTGAGTTCCTGACCTGACTTCCTGGAGTGTGACCTGAGAATGACAAGAAATAAATTATTTCTTTGCCAAGTTGTTTTTGGTCGTAGTGCTCCATCACAGCAATAGAAACCCTAACAAGAAGGTTTCTTGTAGGAAATGCTCCATTCTACCCCAGTAACCATCTCCCTGACATAGGCCTGTCCTCCCGCTGTTGAGGGGAGCACCCTTTCCCTCCCCTTCAGGTATAACCTACATTTGTCTCCTTTCCTTTGTGTGAAGTCTTAGTACCTAAGATTGGGAGATGACCCCTGACCTCAAACTCTCTTTGGTTTTTTCATGCTGGAGGATCTGGTAGGCATTGTGGCGCTAAGACAAAAGGTCTAGGATGTGGGTTGGTTGGTAGAGTGCTTATCTAGCATGTTTAAAGCTTTGGGACCCTTAGAAAGATGGCGGCGGGCCCAAAGCTTAGAGTGGAAACGCAGCCAGGCTAGCCTGATTCCAATGGAAAGGATCCTCTTTTATTTTCTTCCTCCTGCTTTGTGTCAGTCAGCCCTTTTCGTTGCTACGGCCAAATTACCTGAGAGAACAACTTTAAAGGAGGAAGTTCCCAGATTCACAGGGTTCCCGCAGCAATGGCAGGGAAATCTTGGTGGCTTCAAAGGCTTGTCCCCTTGACTGTCTCTGGACCCCACCTCCTGGACATTTCAGAGCCTCTCAAAATAGCACCCGCAGTAGGGGACAAGGTGACCTGCGTGCATGTGTGTGTGTGTGTGTGTGTGTGTGTGTGTGTGTGTGTGACAGGTTTTGGGTGGGTAGGTGTGAGTATGAGTGTGTAGGTCAGAGGACTGTTCCCTCCTACTCTGTGGGTCCTGAGAGTTGTCTGACTTTGTGGCCTTTGTCTGCTGAGCCATCTCAATAGCTGCTGTGCGTTATTTTTGTTACTGTTATTTGTTTGTTTTGTTGTTGCAGTTTTGAGACAGGGTTTTATGGGTTTTTGTTTTTTTTGTTTTGTTTTGTTTTTTGAGACAGGGTTTCTCTGTGTAGCTCTGCACCTTTCCTGGAACTCACTCTGTAATTCAGGCTGGCCTTGAACTCACAGAGATCTGCTTGCCTCTGGTTTTATGATCTTTAACCCAGTATGTAGCTGAGGGTGACCTTGAATTTCAGATTATTTTACTTCTACCTCCCCAATATTGGTATTACAGGCATGCGCCACCATGCTCAATTTGTGTCATGCTGGTACTTAAATCCAGGACTTCCTGTATGCAAGGCAAGCATTCTACCAACTGAGTTACACCTCTGACTCTTTAGATATTTTACTGACACAATGGCCTGCAAGCTGCTCCAGCATGACATAAATCATACCTGCGTTCCCATCGCCGAGTAGACACCTGTTGAATCCCATGGCCAAATGAATGCATGACATCTTGAGTGGAAGGGTCATTGTGTACACTTCTATCATGGATTTATTAGCAGCCCGCAGGAAGGAACAGGTGACACTGAAGATGCATCTTGAATAGGAAAATGGTGGGTGGGACTCAGATGAGAATTTTAATGTCTCCTATAATTTTACCTTTGATTTGCTCTGCCCAAGAGAGCCTCTTTTACAGAGAAGAACATCATTGAATCAGTCCTCTCTCGACTGTGTATGGATGCTTCTCAGCAGGGTCATTTTCACAGGTCCCAAATTTTAACTTAAGTGGTACTCACACCTGGACCTCCAATTTAGTGTTATTTGATTCTAATATGGTAATGACACCTTGCGGTTTTACGGCTTCCTTTCATCTTCAAACCTCAAAGCATCTTCTCTTAGTAAGCCTGCTTGGTCCCAAGGCTTTGCTGCCGCTGGACTATCTCTCTGCTGAGTAAAGACACGGCACTGAGTTGGCTCACGGATCAAGTGGATGGGTAGATGATTACATTTAAAGACATCTTTCATTATGGAGTATTTTTAAGGTACAGAATTAGGTCCCACAGCGTAATGAGCACCAGTCCTTCACCCACCTGTCCACTGTGGCCCATTTTGCTTTGCCCGTCCCACCCACCTGTTATTTGGATGAACATTATAGTAACACTTCCTCCCTGCCTTTTTCCCCACGTTCCTCCTCTTACCTCCTTCTTCCCCTCCCCCCCTCTTTTGCTTTAATTTATTGTCTTTTGTCTTAACATTTTGTTTGTTTGTTTCGAGACAGGGTTTCTCTGTGTAGCTTTGCGCCTTTCCTGGAACTCACTTGGTAGCCCAGGCTGGCCTCGAACTCACAGTGATCTGCCTGGCTCTGCCTCCCGAGTGCTGGGATTAAAGGCGTGCGCCACCACTGCCCGGCTTGTCTTAACATTTTTGAGAATATAATTTGATTACAACATTTCTCATTCCCCTTTCCTCTCTCCAAACTCACTCATACACCTCTCCCCACTCTTCTTCAAATTTATGATCTCTTTTTTTTAAAAAAACAAACTAAATGTTATTGCATGCATATGAATATGTATGTGTGTACATATATATTCTTATCTATAACCTGTATGATGCTACCTGTGTGCATGATTTCAGGGCTGACTGTTTGGCACTGGACAACCAATTGATATGCTCTTCCCGATCTCAGCTTTTCCTCATTTGCCTATAGTTCTTTGTGTAGGGTTCAGGCCTCTTAGAATTTTCCTCATGCAGTTTGGCATATTCACTGGAGTCATCTTTAGTCAGCTCACATTTTGGTGTCATGTTGGTGAAGTGTTTTTTTTTTTTTTTTTTTTTTTTTTTTTTTTGGTTTTTCGAGACAGGGTTTCTCTGTGTAGCTTTGCGCCTTTCCTGGAACTCGCTTTGGAGACCAGGCTAGCCTCGAACTCACTGAGATCCACCTGGCTCTGCCTCCCGAGTGCTGGGATTAAAGGCGTGCGCCACCACCGCCCGGCTGTTGGTGAGGTTTTGGAGGTGTGGCTTCTGATGTTACTAGGGGACACAATCTCATAGCAAACTCCCTGATTCTGATCCTCTGGCTCCTCCAATCTTTCCACTCTCTTCCACAATGTTCTCTGAGCCTTAGATGTAGGCATGCTGTATAGATGTATTTGATGAGATCGGACTCCACAGTTCCAGATTTTGATGGGTTGTGGTTTTCTGTAATGGTCTTTATCTGTTGCAAAGAGAAGTTTTTTTGATGAAGGGTGAGGATTACACATATCTGTGGGTACAAGGACAAATGTTTACAGATTTTTGTTAGGCATTATGCTAGCTTAGTAAATCAGTGGTTATAGATTCTCCTCCAGTTACCCGGACTTCACAAGCTCTGAGTATTTATCTTGGTTTCTGGTATCAGGGATGGTCTCCCTTCCATCGAGTGGCCTTAAGTCCAGTCAGAGAGTATTGGTTACTGCCAAGGTATACATACCACTACTGTACTCAGGGTTTGTGCCATGTTGGTCATTGTTGGGGTTCATAGGCATCATAGCTGGTATCTTAGGGTTACTATTGCTGTGATGAAACACTATGACCAAAGCAACTTGGGGAGGAAAGAGTTTGTTTGGACGACACCTCCAAATCACTGTTTATCATCAAAGGCAGTTGAGACAGGAACTCAAATAGGGCAGGAACTTGGAGGCAGGAGCTGATGCCGAGTCTGTGGAGGGGTTAATCCTCAGGGAAGCAGCTTTCAGGTCAGATTCAGCTCAGGTCCTCTGGGCCGTTTTTGAAGCACATGGTGTCTCAGCAATGGGGACTTCTTTTCTTTCCTCTTTCTCCTCTTCTTTTCTCTTATGGTGGTGGGAATTAAATCCAGTTCCTAGTTTAATACATGCTAAGCAAGTAAGTGTTCTGCTACTGATCTATGTTCCCATTTCTTCAATCATATTTCAATATATTTCTTTCTGTACTCTCTCTTCCCCCCACAGTGTGTGTGTGTGTGTGTGTGTGTGTGTGTGTGAGAGAGAGAGAGAGAGAGAGAGAGAGAGAGACAGAGAGACAGAGAGACAGAGACAGAGACAGAGACGGACAGAGACAGACAGAGAGAGGGAGAATTAATCAGTGTTCTATTGCTGTGAAGAGACATCCTGATCAAGGAAACTCTTTAGAAAGAAAGCATTTAACTGGGGCTTGCTTATTACAGTTTCAGAGGTTTAGTACATTATCATCATGACAGGAAGCATGGAGGTCCACAGGCAGACATGCTGCTGGAGAAGTAGCTAAGAGTTCTTCATCTAGATCCACAGGCAGCAGGAAGAGAGAGCAACAATGGACCTAGCTTGTGATTTTGAAACCTCAAATCCTATCCCCAGTGGCACACTTCCTCCAACAAGGCCACACCTCCTAATCCTTCTCAAGTAGTGCCACTCCCTGATGACTAAGCATTCAAATATATGAACCTATGGGGGCCATTCACAAACTACCACAGACTAAGAGAGAGATGTGGGGATGTGGGAGTATGTGTGTCATGGCACATGTGGAGGGTAGGAGACATCTGGTTCTCCTTCTCACCCTTTGCCCTATTTTGAGTCAAGGTCTCTCTGTTGTTTTTTCTGCTGTGTGTGCCAGGCTAGCTGGACCTTGAGCTTCTTGGGATTCTCCTACCTCCACCTCCTGTCTTCCTATAGGGACACTGGGATTAAAGATGCTCGCACTGAACATTCAGTTTTTAGATGGATTCTGAGAGCTCAAACTCAGGCCTTTATGTATGCACAACAAGTGCTTTTGCCCATGGAGCCGTCTCTACATCTAGTCTTTGTTGTGTTCCTTGATTTTTCCTCGCAGTGTTGGTTTTAGCAGTGCTCTTACCCTGCGAGGAAAAGTCACGGAACAGAACAAAGTCCACTAACAAGAGTTTTATTAAGAAAAGGAGAAAGGGACAGATGTGTTCAGGCCTGCTGAAATGACATGTGAAGAGGAGGGGGAGGGGACATGGGATCCACCTTTTAAGGACCACCCCCGCACATGCACACATGGGCCCACGTGGCTACTCCACTCATGCGCATAGATCTTGTGGTCATGCTGTGTGCAATTTATGTGACCATGGAGCACATGGGTTATGCAGGACGTATGTTCCAGAAATAACTAGGCGGAAATGACTAAGTGTCCCGCCAGGGCATGCAAGATCATGGGGGTGTGGCTGGGATTCCTATCATCCTTGCTTTCAGAGAATTTTTTTCTGTGTAGCCTGGCTTGTCCTGAAACTAGCAAGTTGGCTTCGAACTCAAGGTAATGCTACCACCTGGAATACTTTCAAGTGCTGGATGACAAGCATGAACCATCAGTGATGAGCTTTTAGTAAGTTAATAGGGTTTTTGTTTATTTGTTTGCTGTATGTGTGTGTGTGTGTGTGTGTGTGTGTGTGTGTGTGTGTGTGTGTTTGTATGTGTGTGTGTATGTGTGTGATGGGGTTTCTTTTTTTTTAGTAGACCCTCAGGGTTACAGAAGTTCCTATTTCAAAAACACAAGAGCAGTGCCATCATATTAGATAAACAATGAACAATTTCTTTACAGCAAATATCATTTATTACAAAAAATTTCCAATTCTTTTCTAAGTATCACACATTTAAATATTTTGTGGTTTTTTTTGTTTGTTTGTTTTGGGTTTTTTTTTTTTTTTGAGACAAGGTTTCTCTGTGTAGTTTTGGTACCTGTCCTGGATCTCGCTCTGTAGACCAGGCTGGTTTCGAACTCAGAGATCTGTCTGGCTCTGCCTCCCGAGTGCTGGGATGAAAGGCGTGTGCCACCGCTGCTTGGTTACTTTGTGTTTTTTAATCAAAGTCTAAAAAATGGCGGCACACTATGGGTCGGCTGATACTTTTATTTTCCGTTTCTTTCAGATTTGTGGTTTCCTTCTGGCACTCTCTCTAAGTTTCTTTGGTGAAGGAATCCAAGCCTTTTTCCCAGAGGGTGCCCAGGATAGGTTTTTCTCGTTGTAATTTTGTGTATTACCTGGCATATTCCCCTGTATTTCAAAGAAATCAGGAGTTAGACCTGGAGACTTAGCCTGATGGGATTGGGTTTGTTGCCTTTATTGCTGGCAGGCAGGGTGAGCTCCTGGGGGACATGCTTTCTTCAGGAGGCAGATGAGCCCTGCTTGGTCTCTTCTCATGGTCATGTTGTTGATCATCTGTGCCTAGAGTCATTAATTTATTATGGATTCCTTCATTACATATTAATGAAAAAAAGCGAGGGGGGAGGGAAAGAGGAGGGGAGGGGTGAAGAAGGAAGGAGGAGGGGAGAGAGAGAGAGAGACGGAGAGGGAGAATGAATTATGTGAAAGGCTTGAAGAAGAAATGTTCTCTCACTAGACTCTCAGTTCTTAAGTGCTGGCTCTCAGCCTGTGCTGCTCCAGGAGCTGAAGAGGCACCGGAATGGAAGACTGGGTTTTTGTCTCTCAAAGCTTGTGAGTTTCCACACTACCCAAAGGCATGCCACAGAGCACCCAGAGAAGAGCTCAAGGAACTTACAGGAGGAGATCTCGGCTGGGGGTGGGGTGGCGTGGGGAAGTGTGGGGGGGCGAGCTTTCTAGAAGAAGGTAAGTAGTGTGTAAATATAACCACCAGCTTGCCTGAACACTGGGACATTGTCAGCTAGGCCTGAATTATCCCAAAGGCAGATGGAGAGAATTGACTCCTACAAGTTATCCTTTGACCTCTGTACACCCATATAAATATGCAGTAAAGAAAAAAAAAGACAAAAAAGAAAAATAATTTTAAAACTCTCAATGTACATGTATATATTTTATTTATTTATTTATTTTGTTTGTTTGCTTTTTTGTTTGTTTTTGAGACAGGGTCTCGCTTTGGTACCGTGGCAGACCTAGAGCTTGCCATGTAGACCAGGCTGGCCTCAAACTTACAGCGATTACCCCCCTGCCTCTGTCTCCCAAGTTCTGAGACTAATGGCATGTGCCACCACATCCAGGCTTAAAGCTACATATTTTAACTATGTGAACTTCATGTCAGGGTCTCATTATGAATATGTTAGCTTTTTTGGTCTGGAACTCTCTATGTAGCCCAAGAACCCCGACTGGGTACTTGAATGCTAGGATTCTAGGCATGCCTTCTGAGCTATATTAATCTTTTTATTTTTTAATTTTTTAATTTTTTTTTTTTTTTTTTTTTTTTTTTTTTTTTTTTTTGGATACAGTGCCTCAGATAGCCTAGCCTAGTCTCAAGCTTACTATGCAGTTGAGGAATGACCTTGAACTTCTGGTCTTTCTGCTTCCACCTCCTGCATGCTGGGATTGCAGACATGAGCCCCCATGCCTGGTCTATGTGGTGCTTAAGACTGACTCCTGAGTGTGATGGTTACTTTTTGTCAACTTGACACAAACTAAAGTTGCCTGGTGAGAGTCAACCTCAACTGAGGAATTACCTCCATCCTGTGAGTATGTCTGAGGGACATTTTCTTGACTGATGATTGATGTGAGATGGTGTGGACAGTGCCACCCTGGGCAGATGGTCCTGGGATGTACAAGAAAGCGTCCTAACAACTAGCAGGACAAGCAAGCCAGTTAGCAGCCGCCCTCTGTGGCCTCTGCTTCAGTTCCTGCCTTGAGTTCTTGCCTTGGCTTCCCTCCGTGATGTAAGCTGTAAGTCAGAGAGACCCTTTCTTCCCCAAGCCGATGTTGGTCACGGTGCTTATCACAAGAACAGAAAAGCAGCTAGGGATAGGGCTTTTGCTGGCTGGATAAGCACTCAACTCATTGATCTACATGCTTCATTCCCAGCCTTTATTCGTGGCAATCCTTCTGCCTCAGCCTGCTGGGTGCCGAGATAGAGCCATGCACCACACTGCAGCTCACATGATTCTTATCAGCTCCTTCATTCACCAATGGTCTTTGTCATTTACATGTTCTAGAGCAGTGCTTCTCAGCCTGTGGGGTGTGACCTCTTTTTTGAGGAGGGGGGGGCCTAATGACCCTTTCATGGGGTCACCTAAGACCATTGGAAAACAGATATTGACATTATGATACATAACAGTAGCAAATTGCAGTTATGAAGCAGCGATGAAAATAATTTCATGGTTGGGGGTCATCACATGAAGAACTGTATTAAAGGGTCGCAGCATTAGGAAGGTCGAGAACCACCATTCTAGAGGAAGGGCAGTAGCCTGCCTTAATAAGCATGAAGAAATCAGGTTCTCTGCATGAGGGTTGTTCTTAACAGCATCGACTCAGCTTTGGATGGACAGATGTGTGTTCCAGAGTGACTGGCTATAGATCTCAATGTCAAGGACATATCCTCTCACGTGTCTCCAGAGGTTCTGACTGTGTCATTTCAGAGAACTTTCATTTCAGAAATGATGTCATTTGGTGAATAGCCTGATAAGAAGGGCTGAACTACTCAACTGGAGGAGACAGTCAAGTGTAAGTCTTAGAGGCTGGAGGGATGGTTAAGAGCATTTACTCTTAAAGAGGACCTGAGTTCAGTTCCTAGCACATACCCATACGCAGACATACACACTGCACATGATTAAAAATAATAAAAACAATCTATCTTTAAAAAAAAAAAAGATATTAGATAACTCAAATCAGGCATCCCCAAGGATAACCTCCAAAGGGATTGTGGGAAATATCAATGTTGATAGAATAACATGCGTCTTCAGAGCCAATAACAAATGAGTGTGATAAACTCATACTTCTTTAGAAATGCATTTTCTTTTCTGGCCAGGTCCCTGCTCAAGTTTCCAGGTTGGTTCCCTGTGGCCACTGATAAAATCAGGGGCAACTCCAAGGTCTTTTCCCTGCATTGTTCTGGAGGTCATTGATGTGAGGCAAGTGGGAAAGGAAACGTAAGTCAGGGCTCACAAAGCCTCGGGGAGCTGGGCTTCAGGCTCACGACTTTCAGTCCATGGCACAAACCCATAGGCATTTTAACTGACTAGGCGTGTGAGAACGGTGTTGTTGCCTTCCGACCTGTTCTCATTTTAATAGCAAAGGCCCTTTCTAATTAATGTTTTTGAGACTTGCTTTACTGCAGGAAGAGACTTGTTCCCATGCATTTTTGGTTCAATGCCTTCCAACACTATAGTGGGAAAAGCATGTGTAAATAAAGCCTTGGGGAGATCAGGTCTCATTAACCCTGAGCCTGTTAAACTCCGAAAGTGTTTATTAAGCACTTGTGTGTTGGAGGTAGTGCAGAGAGAGGTGGGTAGGAGAAGAAGAAAAGACAGCAAGGGTGCCCTAGAGTAACCTGAACCTTGATAGCATAATGGCCAAGCACACGTGGCATAATGAGGGGCTGACAGGCAAAAGAGACAGGGAGTAGGAGCCGCCGTGGGAGAAGACTTGCTAGAATAAATGGTGTTCTATTATATCTTAAAAGACAGATAAAATTTTAATTGGGTTAAGGATTAGAAGTCAATGGGCCATCCACATAGATGAAAAAGAATTATTTAAATGCTAGAAAATGAAGAAGGTAGGGAATCAAATGTGGGCTAATCAGTCTCCCTGACTAGTATGTGTGTGTGTGTGTGTGTGTGTGTGTGTGTGTGTGTGTATTGTATGTAAGCACACATGTATACATGTGCATGCTTGTGTGTTTGAGCATATGATCACTGAGCATAGAAAAGAGACAACATTCCAACTTGCCTTTCTCTTTAAACAATACACACACACACACACACACATACACACACACACACACACATACACACACACACACACACACACACACACACACAATGTGTATGTGTTTATGTGAGTTTTTGTGCAGCATGTGCTTGAGACCAGAAGAGGGCTTCGGATCCCTGGAACTGGAGTAAATAGGCAGTTGTGAGTCATTTGATGTGGGTGCTAGGAATTGAACCTGGATCCTCTGCAAGAGCAGTATATGGTCTCTCCACTGAGCTATTTTGCCAGCCCCGTGGCCCTGGCTCTTACTAAGTGCTATTTCTTAACCCTCACTTACTATGTAGTAACTTAGTAACTTCAAAACTTGTCTCAGCAACTGATTCCTGCTAAGATGATCTGACACTCTAAGCTCTCAGGCTAGAGAGATGGCTCAGAGATTAAGAGCACTGGCTGCTCTTTCAGAGGTCCTGAGTTCAATTCCCAGCAACCACATGGTGGTGGCTCACAACCATCTCTAATGAGATCTGGTGCCCTCTTCTGATGTGCAGGCAGAACAAATATATCTTTACATATATATGTATACATAACAAACATATCTTTAAAAAAACAAAGAAAAAAGAAAAGCACTTGATGCTCTTGCAGAGGACTGGGATTCTCTTCCCAGTGCCCACATGACAGTTTACAACTGTAGCAGGCTTTCTTTTGGGCCACCAAACAGCTCCCAAGTCATGACACAGAGACTTAATGTTAGTTATGAATGCTTGGCCTTAGCTTATGCTTGTTCCACTAGCTCTTATAACTTAATTTAACCTGTTTCTGTACATCTATGTTTTGCCTCAGGGCTTTTTACCTTTCATTCTGTATGTCCTTCTCTGTGTCTGTCTGTCTGGCAGCTGCCTGCCTAGCCCTGGGCGTCTCCCTCTCTTTCTCCCTTGTTCTCTTCTCCCTTCTTTTCTCCCGAGCCTAGATTCTTCCTCCTACTTATTCTCTCTGCCCTCCAGCTCCGCCTATGCCTCTTCCACCTAGCTATTGGCCATTCAGCTTTTTATTCGACCAATCAGGTACCTTAGGTAGACAAAGTAAAACAGCAACACAGCTTTACATAATTAAGCAATGCAGAATAAACAAATGCAACACATTTTTTACATAATTAAACAAATGCAGCATAAACAAATGTAACACATCTTTACATTGTTAAAGTAATATTCTGCAACATAAACAAATGTAACATATCTTTACATAGTTAAAGTAATATTCTGCAACATAGACAAATGTAACACATCTTTACATGGTTAAAGTAATATTCTGCAACATAAACAAATGTAACACATCTTTACATAGTTAAAGTAATATTCCACAACACACAGCCAGCTCCAGGGGATCTTACACCTCTGGTTTCTGTGGGCATCTACACTCACATGCACACACTCATAATTAAAACAAAACTTTAAAAAAAGAATCTTCCCGGGCAGTGGTGGCGCATGCCTTTAATCCCAGCACTCGGGAGGCAGAGCCAGGCGGATCTCTGTGAGTTCGAGGCCAGCCTGGACTACCAAGTGAGTCCCAGGAAAGGCACAAAGCTACACAGAGAAACCCTGTCTCGAAGAAAAAAAAAAAAAAGAAAGAAAGAAAGAAATCTTAGCTCTCTCTCTCTAATATCTATATCTATATCTATCTATCTATCTATCTATCTATTCAAGGAAATATTTTCAAAAGGAGCAGCTACATGACAGAGGTTGGGGAGGGGACAGATAAAATAGAATAGTATATGGTTTATCCAACTCACTTCAGTGGAATTCACAGATGGGACACATTTCCTGTCAAGAACACATTTGGCCAGAGAATGTGGCTGGAGCCCGTGACGTCACTGTGGGTAAGCAATCATCAAGAAGTCTGCCACCTTTGATGTGTGTTTGTGTGAGGGGAAGGGATGCTGCTAAAGGTCTGAGGGGACTGATAATTTTTTAGGGTTTTTGTTTTGTCTTGTTTCTTAATGGTCTCATGCATCTTAGTCTGGCTCTGAACCTCTAACCCTCCTGCTCTCAGGTGCTGGAATTACAAGTGTGTGCCATCACTCCCCATTTATGTGGTGCTGGGGTTCGGAACCAGGGCTTTGTGCATGCTAAGCAAGCACTCTCCCAACTGAGCTCCATCTCTCCAAACCCTCCTCATCTGGTCTTGATGCTCTCTAGCAAGATTCATTCTTCTGTGTCTCTTCATTGATATGGCCCCTGTGGTTTTTAATCTACTTCCCGCTTAATAAACTCCACCTGCTTTTCTGAATGTAACACCGCTGTACACACACATATGGTTCTGTGTCATAATTTGGCAAAAACTGAGCCCTCCTTTATGCCTCCTTTCTCAGATGCTTTCTTTTGTTGCAAGTTAATTTACTTTGTGGTACTGTGAGAGGCTCACATAGCTGGGAGACTGTTAAAAGAATCCTAAGATGATGGAAGATGTCACTTTAGAAATAAAAACACCAGCGCTGAAAACATCACACACTTAACTGTGTGAGAAGATCATGGCAGAGATCTGGAATCTGTGAGTCGATTGTGATGGAACTATTCATCATTAAAGTGATCTGTTACATCAGCTGCCAGATAGCCAGTACCCCCAAAGTACAAAGTATTCACTGAGGCACATTTTAAAAGTCATTTGAATTACATATCGGGGATATAATTATCCCTCTCCATTTTTTCTCTTTATAAAAAAGTAATCTCTTTCTTTAAATTCTCCCAGAATATTAATATTTTAGAAATTGTGTGCCGATGCATGTGAGTGTAGTGCCCACAGGAGCCAGAAGAGGGCGTCAGAGCCTTTGGAGCTGCAGTTAGGGTGGTTGTGAGGCACCCAGAGTCAGTGTTAGGAACTGAACTCAGGGCCTTTGTGAGAGCTGCTGTGCCCTTGACTTCTGAGTTCTGAGTCATCTCTCCAGCCCACTCCCAGGAATTTCAGGAAGAATACAAGAACAACCTTCAGACGCATGTTTTTGGTTTTTAAACAAGAGCAAGTTTACATGAAAGTTGGAAATACTGTAGAAATAACTTTATATTTTTATTTTTATTTCTGGATCATTTGAGAATAAATTATGGGGCAATGCCCCATACACATGCATGCATAATACATACATACATATGTATGTTATATGTATATATATATATATATATATTTCCTTATGATTTATTTTTATTTGATATGTATGGCATTTACCTGCATGTATGTCTATGTACTACAAGTGTGCAGGTGCTCATGGAGCCCAGAAGAGGTTGTTGGATTCCTTGGAGGTAGAGTTATAGATAATTGTGAGCTGCCATGTGGGTGACTGGGAATTAAACCAGAGTCTTCTGGAAGATCATCCAAGTGCTCTTAACCACTAAGCCATCTCTTTAGCTCCACCTCATTGTATATATTTTACAAATTTTAAAGATTTATTTATTTAATTAATTAATAATTTTAGTTTCTTGAGACAGGGTTTCTTTGTGTAGCCTGGCTGTCAAAGAATTTGCTCTGTAGACCAGGCTGGCTTGGAACTCAGATATCTGCCTGCTTCTGCCACCCAAGCACTGGGTGCACCACCACTGCTCAGCTTATTTTATTTTATGTGTATGAATGTTTTGCCTGCATGTGTGTATGTGCCCCATGTGGAGGTCAGAAGTGGGCCAGGGACCAGGGATGGGTACAATCTTCAAAAGCCCTGCCTCCCCAGAGAGACCTACTTCCAGCAGCCAAGCTCCACCTGTGAACGGCCCCACAGCCTTCAAACCAGTGCCATAAACTGAGGGCCAAAGACTCAAAACATGAGACTGTGGGGCAGACTCTAGGTTTCCATTGTAACAAGGTCAGAGACACACATAAAAGGTCATGGGAAGAAACGGGGAGAGGTGGCTAGCTGCAAAGCTGTGTTTATGTGTGTCATGGGGGTACATGCATGAATGTGTGGGGGACCATTAGAAGCAGCTGGTTCTCCCCTTCCACCACGTAGGTCACAGAGACTGAACTCAAGTTGTCAGGTTTGGCAGCAAGTGACTTTACAGACTGGGCCATCTTGCTGGTTCTAAATAGGCCTTCAATAACTTGGTAAGGTGGTGTGACAGATAGATTCTGCGTCCCTTGGTTAGGCTTCAGGCTCATATTGAATCTATGTTGGTAGGCTGTGACCTGAACACGTGATTCTGTTTCCCCACCCTGTATAGTTTGAACTGTGTAACATGAATTGCTAAATGGTCTTATAACAAAAAAAACCAAAAAAAAAAAAAAACAAAAAACCCAGATCCAGATATTGGGGTGAAAGCTGAAAGATCAGAGAAGCAGAGCAAGCCATTGCCAACCTCACCTTGCCAGCTCCTCAGCAGATCTTGTTTCCTCAGACTGGAAGCCTCTGAGTCCTCACCTGAAAGGGTCTCAGCTGAACTGCTGCTGCCACTAGCTTACCTCCAGGAAATCCTCAGCCTAAAGAGAGTGAGTTCCTGTTTCCTCACGCCTATATGCCTTTCTGTGTCCTGCCATATTACTTCCTGGGATTAAAGGCATGTGTCCTTCCGAAGCAAAGACATGAGATCTCAAGTGCTGAAATTAAAGGTGTGTGCCACCACACCTGGCTCTGTTCCTAGTGTGACCTTGAACTCACAGAGATCCAGACGGATCTTTGCCTCCCGAGTGATAGGATTAAGAGTGTGTGCCACCACTGCCTGACTTCTATGTCTAATATAGTGGCTGGCTCTGTTCTCTGATCCCCAAGCAAGTTTATTAGGGTACACAATATATCACCTCAGGTTCCTGTGTTTGAACCTTTGATCCTTAGCTGGTATTTATGTTTGGGGGGATTGTGGAACCTTTGGACCATGGTCCCTGGCTGGCAGAGGTGGGTTACTGGGTGGTGGCCTTTGGAGGTTGTAGGTGGATTTTTCTGTCCTACCAACGAGTTCCCAAATAACCACACAGAGACTTAATATTAATTATAAATGCTCAGCCGAGAGTTCAATCTTGTTTTTAGCTAGCTCTTATAACTTAAACTAACCAATTTCTAGTCATCTATGTGCTGCCCTGAAGCTCATTTACCTCATGTATGTACTTCCCATCCTGCCCACTCTGCATCTCATGGCATCTTCTCTGACTCCTCCCTTTTCCTTCCCAGTGTCCTCTCTGCCCTGAAAAATCCTGCCTAGCGATTAGCCATTCAGCTTTTTATTAAACCAATCTGAATGACAAATCTTCACAGTGTATAAAAAGATGATTCCACAGCTGGGGGTTAGAGTCTGACCCTGCTTCCCATCTTCTCTTCTGCTTCCTGGTCCAGCGTCTGTGTGCATCACACAGCCCCATCTCCACAGAGTCGCTCCTTCATGCTTTTCCCACCACAGTGGATTGTACCACCTGAAAAATGGTACAATTTACATTTTCATTCCCTTCTGTTGGGTGTTTGTTCACAGCAACAACAAAAGTAACAATGTATTTCCTTTTGTTGTGACAAAATGATGAGAGGGGCTAGAATTAACTATTTCCCTCCCTATAGGTTGGTCCATCTCCGAGTTCACCTTAGCAGGTGGGTTGTGGCAGGCCTTGCTAATAACAGCGTTCAAGGGGCTGGAGAGATGGGCTAGGTGGTTAAGAGGACTGTCTGCTCTATCAGGGGACCCAGGTTCGATTCCTAGCACCCACAAGGCAGCTCATAACCATCTCTAACTCTGATCCAAGGGTCTCTGACACAGTGCTGGCTACACTTATGTCAACTTGACACACAGACTAGAGTTATCTGAAAAGAAGGAACCTCAATTGAGAAACTGCCTCTATAAGATCTGGCTGTAAGGTATTTTCTTGATTAGTGATTGATGGGGGATGGTCCAGCCCATGGTGGGTGGTGCCATGCCTGGGCTGGTGGTTGTGGGTTCTACAAGAAAGAAGCTGAGCAAGCCGTAGGGAGCAAGCCACTAAGCAGCACTCCTCCATGGACTCTGCATCAGCCCCTGCCTCCATGATCCTGCCCTGTTGGAGTTCCTGTCCTGACTTTCTTTGATGATGAACAGCAACATGGAAGTGTAAGCCAAATAGACTCTTTCCTGCCCAGTTTGCTTTTTGGTCATGGTGTCTTGTCCCAGCAATAGAAACCCCAAGCAGACACCTTCTTCTGGCTTCCTCCAGTACCAGACATGAATGTGGTACACAGACATATATGCAGACAAAACATCTGCGCATGTGCGCATACACACACACACACACACACACACACACACACACACACACACACACCCATGTCCAGCCACACATAAGGATGGCTAGGTCATCCTTAACTGTGGGTCTCACATCCACAGATCCTACCAAGTTGGCATGGAAAATTTTCAGAAAAATATTATACTGCTCAAATATAGACTTCCTTCTTGCCCCTACTCCCTAAACAACATAACGATTTACATAGCATTTATATTGTGATGGGTTTTTACAAATGATTTAGGGCAATTTCTAGTATGTGGGAGGATTTGTGCACCATGCCTTCTTCTACAAGGGACTTGAGCATCCACATATTTGGTATTTGGTTTTTAGAACTCATCCTCTACAGATATGGAGAGGAGACTGGGTTTTAAATATTTTTATTTTTAATTGTGTGTGTGTGTGTGAGTGTGTGTGTGTACATGAGTACAGGTGCTCTTGGAGGCCAAAAGAGCCCATCAGATCTCCTGAAGCTGGAGTTTTAGGTGATTGTAAGTCTCCTGATGGGGGTGCTGGGAACTGAACTTGGGTCCTCTTGCTCTGCAAGAGCAGTTCGTCCTCCTAATCTCTGAGGCATCTCTCCAGTCCCACAACTGTGCTTTATTTATTTTTTAAACAATTTTTATGATTTATTTTGATTCTATGTGCATTGGTGTTTTGCCTGTGTGTGTATTTATGTGAGGGTGGAGTTCCAGATAGTTGTGAGTTACCATGTGGATGCTGGGACTTGAACCCAAGTCCTCTGAAAGAACAGCCAGTGCTCTTAACCGCTGAGCCATTTTTCCAGCCCCATGATTTATTTTTATTTACTATTATTTGCAACGTGTGTGTGTGTGTGTGTGTGTGTGTGCTCGCGAGTGTGCCCGTGCACAGTTATGCACCTGTCACAGTGAGTGTGTAAGGTCAGAGAACAACTTTGAGGGCTGGTTCTCCCCCTGCACCGCAGTGAGGCAGGGTTTCCTTGTTTCTGCTGCTGCGCCTCCCACTTCAGGTTAGCTGGCTCACGAGCTCCTGGGAGATGCTTCTGTCTCCAGCTCCCATCTCGCCCTATGAGATTACAGATGCGCGTCCCTCATCCTGCTCTCTACGTGAATTCTGAAGACTGGCTTCTGGCCAGTAGGCTTTTGTGGCTAGGGCATTTACTGGCAGAGCTGCCCCCCTAGCTGTGACTGGGCTTTTAAATGATTCTTTTCCCCTCTCTCTGCTGGAAGTGCAGTGGGATCTCTTCTTGTCCTTTCCTGCACAAACATGGGCTGCACTCCCCTAAGACTGGTCTCCCTCTTAGGGTTTCTAACTCTTAGTTTTGTTCACTTTTAACAAGCAGAGTGTCTTCAGCTCTTGTTGGGATGCAGTGATGATCTCAAGGCTTTCTAAGTGATGGGCAGGAGACTGGAGTTTTCTAAAACATTTCTTTGCCATGAGACCATGGATAAAGCTATATATTCGATAAAGCCGGTTAAGTCCATTCCACTTGGAGGATTAATTCCATATTCATGTACATTATACTAGGGACTGTCTGGTGAATTATTAGCAGCATGTTCTACAGGGCTGGACAGACTGGTTTAGGATATCATCATTGATATCTACCCGTGTGACTTTGGATGTGTTACTAACGTCTCTAAACTTCAGTTTTCTGATATGTAAATTGGATTATGCTCCTTATAGAATTGCTATAATTGCTTCTGTAAGCATGTGTCCACTGTAGAGAGCAGACGGGAACAGGCTGGCGGGGCGAGGAGTTGCCTCTGCTTCTGTGTGTTTCCTTTCTGCCTTCCTATTCAGTTCCAACAGTAACCGTCTTATGGAACGCTCCCTCCTTATTCTCCATTCAGCCTTCAGCCCTCTCTTGACTCTTTGTAAGGATATAATCTCCAGGACAGGTATGTCCTCATTACAGTCCTAGACAGGATGACAATTGTAACTTTGTAACGTTTCTTTGCTGGGCATTATTGTGTTCTGAATTCCTGTATTAATTTGAAACTTCTTGTCTGTTCCATTGGTCCAAAGTGAATCTAGACCTCAGTGGTCACATTAGGTTTGAGTGTGTCATGAAGGATCCAGCTGGGTGGCTACAGATACTCCAGAGCTCCCATCATCTTCTAAGGCTTGTTCAATGAAGAGCTGGTGGCTCCTCATAAGAAGATTCTAGAACACACCCAGGTGAATACATTCGTTTACTTCCTAGCAACCTTACCTTGTCAGACCAGTTAAAAGGTCAACTATTTACAAGGTGTAGCAACAGTGTGATTAGCCCTGACTGAGTCATGGGCAGGGAGTGGAACACTTTGAAGTCAGAGATGGGTTTGAAGTAAATGGCTTTGTTTCTTGTTGCTGCTCTCTAAATTCTGAGGAAGTATAAGGGATGCTTATGGAGAGAAGGCAGGAGGAAGGAGAAAAGAGATGAAAAAAAAAAAAAAAAGGCCAGACTTGGTTGAATATCAGAAGCATGTGTTTTCTAATTGACTCCTTAAGCCACCTTGTAAAGTAACTATCCCTGTGTGTGTTTTATAGGGAAAGTAACTATGTATCAGAAAGCTTAAGAAAATGGCCTGCAAGCCGGGTAGTGGCAGCATATGCATGGGGGGGAGGGGGGAACTGGGTAGAGGCAGGTGGATCTCTGTGAGTTTGAGGCCAGCCTGGTCTACAGACCGAGTTCCAGGTCAGGTACCAAAACTACACAGAGGGGGTTGGGGATTTAGCTCAGTGGTAGAGCGTTTGCCTAGCAAGCTCAAGGCCCTGGGTTCGGTCCTCAGCTCCGGAAAAAATAAAACAAAACAAAACAAAACTACACAGAGAAACCCTGTCTTGAAAAACCAAAACCAAAAATAAGAAAGAAAGAAAATGGCCTGCAGTCACTTAGCAGTCAGAAAGGAACTAGAGTCCAGGATGCTGGAATCCGAGCCTGACGTGCTTTTCCTTGCATTGTCCCTCTTCCCATCCAGTCAAGCTGTGGCGGTTCCGCATCTGCCCGTGTTCTGTGCGGTGTGACGAATTTGATGATGCAATAATGAAGACACTCTTCTCAATTCCCTGAGCACAAGGTGTTCCAGGCCGGTAGCCGACTCTGACGTTGAAACAGTTTCCACGCCCAGCCCAGAGTACCTCTGTGTGTGTATGTGTAGAGGGTCTGTGAAGATTGATTTTCAGGTAGGCGTTATCAGTGCTACCTGAGGAAGAGGGTGACCACGAGGACTTGTGGATGAAGGGACTGGCACATGCAGATTTCTGAGGGCTGGAGACAACAGTGTGCAAGCCATTCCGATTGGAACAGGAGAGGCAAGGATGGGTGTGGCTAGGGGAAGAGGAGGGACGGAGTCATAGTGGACGTTGGGTACCTTGGGTACCAGTGCAGCGGTTTCAACTTCGTGATGACAGAGCCAAGGAAAGTCCTTCCTGGGGAAGCAAATTGATGACATCTGTCCTCTAGCCTCCTTGGCAGCTACTTATGGCGGTAGGGGAGGACCTGGGAATGAACCTGGAAGCCTAAGCCACGTGGGTTCATGTTCAAAGAAGGAAGACATTTCAGGTGGGATTGAGACTTTCTAAATCCCTGTAGTGTTCACATACGTTTTGGGGGTTCTCTGTGGAGTGAGAGTGGACATAGAGGACATCAGAAAGCAGGAAGTGAGAAGACCGTGGTCATGGTGGAAATGTCAGAATCCACAGTTTGGCTGGCAGGAGTTCCCCAAGAGAACAGAGGGCCACTATGGTCCAGAGCATGGATTGCAGAGGCAGGGGAATTACAGCTTACTGGCTCTGAGGCTAAGGGACGGAGACTCTGGAGTGTAGGAAGTGCTGTTCATGTGGATATGGAGTTGATTTTGATGGTAGCAGCCCCTAAGGTGGACAGGAAGATCCAGCTGGGTGGTAAGGGACTCAGTGCATGGAGAGCCAGGGGCGTACTCGAGTGGAGGGCTAGTGAGAAGCAGCAGAGGAGAGTGACAAGATAGCCTTACCCTAAAAATGAAATCGTGCCGGGCGGAGGTGGTGCACGCCTTTAATCCCAGCACTCGGGAGACAGAGGCAGGTGGATCTCTGTGAGTTCGAGGCCAGCCTGGTCTCCAAAGCGAGTTCCAGGAAAGGCGCAAAGCTACACAGAGAAACCCTGTCTCGAAAAACCAAAAAAAAAAAAAAAAAAAAAAAAAAAAGAAATCGTGACTTAGTATGAGACAGAAATGATGATGATGATGATGTTCATTAGTGTTATTAGGGGGCTAGAGGAATGTCAGCACTACCACTAGTATCCATGTGAAAGAATAAACTGTTTCCACAAAAAAGGGACTAAGGAGTTGGTGTCCTTATGACAGAACAGCATTTTACAAGTCAGGGAAGCACACAGCGCTGAGGAACGGTAAGATCATTTGGGGACCCGCCAGATGGCTCAGTAGGTAAAGACACCCGCCTCTAGGCCTGATCACGGGAGTTCAGTGCCTGGATGCCACATTGAGGGAGGAGGGAACTAACTCCCACAGGTCATCATCCGACCTCCACATGTGACCAGTGGCAATGTACCCCCACCCCACTAAATAAACAATGGTAATAATGAAAAAAGAGATAGATGATCCTGGTGTGTCTTACGGTTTCTGTGACCTTTTCTACGATGGCATCATTAATACACTGTTCAAGTTATAATAGCTTTCTAATAAAATTTAGTTTCCTGCAAAGTTATTATAGCTTTCTAATAAAATTTAGTTTCCTGTGTTTCAAGCTGAACTTCATTATTCTTACTGTGCTCCCCTCCCCCCCCTTTTTTTTTAAGCTATTTTCACTTAGTAAAATGATTCCACTGTTATTCCGATGAGAACTTGCAGTAAGTATATACTTTAATTGGGGAATAATTGACACCTTTACCCTCTGTTGTAGGTCAAGTTCCCTGGGAAAGCAGACTCAGAGGGAAATTTGTATAAATAGGTTTATTAGGGAGAACCCCTGGGATTGCCAGCTGTGGGCACCAGGGAGGGAGACAGAGCAGAGAGTGTATCTAAACACAGTGGAGTTCACAAGGGCACAGATCCCAAGGAGGCTCCGCAGCTGTCATGGACTGCCATAGCTGCTCCAGACCGAGGCAAAAGGACCAAGCATATTAGTTACATTTCTTATCATGTGACCAAATACCTGGCAGTAGGGATTTAAGGAAGGACAGGTTTATTTTGGTAGGGAAGGCGTGATGGTGGAAATCCACAGCAACAGAAGCTTGCAGCCTTGTTTGGTCGTGCTGACAGACCAAGATCAAGGTAAAGACAGGGAAACCAGAGCTGAGTTCTAACCCTCAAAGGCCTGCCCCCAGTGGCCCGTATCTGCCAGTGAAGCCAGAACACATAACGTGGTGACTATCTGGGGATCAAGTGCTCAAACCTACGAGCCCCTGGGGGACATTGCCGATTGAAACAATGACTCCAGGGCTTTGTAAACTGCCTTCCATACCGTTGATCAGTCACTAGGAACAAAATTCTGGAGCGGAGCTGGTAAGCTTAGGAGTGGATGGTTTTCTCCAATGGAGGAGAGTTCCTAAAAGCCCCTAAAAGCCCCTAAGAGCCCCTGGCAATAAAAATTCTTAGCAGCTACGGATATGATGGCCTTTATCTCAGAGTGGGAACTCACTTCGATGCACTGTGTGTGGGTCTACTACATACACTCAGCTCTTTTCTTACATATATATTAAATATTTGTTTATATTTAATATTTTATTTGTTCATGTGTGCATGTGCATGCCACAGGTGAGAGTAGCTGAGGTCAGAGAACACCTGATGGGAATCTCAATTCTCTCTTTCCACTATGTGGGTCCTGGGGATTGAGCTCAGGTTGTCATCTTAACCCATTAAGACATCTGGCTGGCTCAATATATTTTATCCTCTTGTTTATTCAAGAGGTTTATTTTCCCACAGTATTGTCAAAGATTTGAACTGTTACAAAGATATTGTTTCATACAATGCCTAACATACTATTAATTTTTTATAGGTTATATTATATTTTTTGTTGGTATGGCAAACAAGACATTTTCCCATTGTATTTTCTAACGGGCCATTCTTAGTAGGTAAAAATATATATGTAGGGCTGCTGAGATGGTTCAGGGGTTGCTCCTGTCACAGAAGACCCAGGTTAGATTCCCAGCATCCACTTGGTAGATCACAACCACTGTAACTCTAGTCCCAGGAGATCTGATGCCCTCTTCTGGCCTCCTTGGGCATTACATGCTCATGATGCACATACAAACACACAGGCAGAACACTCATCTTTTAAAAAAACATGTAGGTAACTACACTTGTTTTGTTATATTTTCAGTTCTATATAATTGATTTAATAAGCTGAATGTTTTTCAAGTGTACAATTGGATGAGTTTTTGTTGTTTTGTTTTTCTTTCTTTTTTCTTTTCTTTTCTTTTCTTTTTTTTTTTTCTTTTTCAAGACAGGGTCTTACTATGCATCTCTGGCTGTCCTGGAACTCACTCTGTAGACCAGGCTGGCCTCAAACTCACGGAGGTCTACCTGCCTCTGCCTCCTGAGTGCTGGGACTAAAGGTGTGTCCCACCACGCCTGGCTTCAGTTAGATGAGTTTTGATGTACACATTTGTAAACACGCCACCACAACCAAATTAATAAACATTTCCATGACCCCAAGAACTCCCTTCCATTCTTTAGAAGCCCTCCCTCCCTGTACCAGCCCCTGGAGTGAAGCAGACATCTATCTGCTTTAGAAGAGCCATCTGAATTCCGTAGGATTTTAAAAATTAACGGAACCTTACAGTCTCTACCGTGGTTTGGTTTGGTTTTTGTTCGCGCTCTTTGTGTGATTATTCTGAGTCGTCTCTGTTGTTTCTGTTTGGGGGAGGGAGGACTCATGTGCCGTGGTTCCTAGATGGATATCAGAGGACAGCCTCGGGTCTCAGTCTTCACCTTGTTGAAGACAGGGTCTCTGGTGTTTGCTGCAGTGTGCCCCCGGCCAGCTGGCCTGTGAGCTTCTGGCAGTTCTCTTGTCTCCACTTCCCATCTCTCTGTGGGCACACTGGGGTTACAGAGAACTGTGCTGCTTGGCCGACTTTTTGTGTGGATTCTGGGGGTTTGAACTCAGGTCCACAGGCTTGTGCAGCAAGTGCTTTTATCCACTGGGCTATCTCCCAGCCCGCTGCTGTTTCATACATCGGTAGCTCACTCCTTCTATCACTGTGTGGTATCCTCTGGATAGTATATGATGTCCATTTTCCTGCTTGTTTTTCCATGGTCTGGCCATTGCAAATAAAGCTTCTACGAAGCGAGAGCCTTGATTATATTTTAAATTTTAATTACTATGCCTAAGAGATCCAGGAAAATAAAAATGCCTCTGATCTGCAAGCCTCTCTCTCACCCAAGGACAGATAGTTCCAGAAATGCTGGAGGCTATTGTTCATGGGAGATAACAAGCCACATGTTTTCACCCGCTAAACAAGTTTGTTTAACCATCTGCATCTGTTGTGCTTGATCACATGTGGGCGGGAGGTACGTGGACAGGAAATACATCAAGATGTACCCTAGCCTTAGACCTGACTGGATGTAAGCAGGAGGTGCACAGGCAGGAAGTTACGTCAGGATGTATGCTTGCCCCTGATTGGACCTCATGGAAAATGTGGTGAATTATGGGTTGTGGCTTCTTAAGCCTCTGCAAAACTTGATTGGGGTCATTTTTCTAGAAAATCAGAGATGGACCTGGCCGTAGCCCACCCACCTGGCCAGTATTTAATTTAAGCTTGCTTCAAATTTCACTTTAAATTGTGGTGATGGTCTTGTTCTCAAACCTTTGGGATTAACAATGAACATTCCTCTTCAAATCTTTGTGTGGGCATATGGTCTTCTTCCTTTTGGATAAATATCTGCAAGTGGAATGTCTGGGTCATATGGGAGTTAAGTGTTCAACTTTTTAGCAAACCGCCTAACTGTTCAAAAATGGTTGTCTAATTTTACATTCCCACCAGCAGTAAGAATTCTAAGTCTTCTATATCTTTTGCCAATACTCAATGTGGTCAAGACTTTTTTAGACATGCTAATGAGTATACACTAGTATTCCATTATAGTTTTCATTTGCATTTCCCTAATGAGCAATGATATTGAGCAGTTTCTCAGGGGCTAATTGCACATATTTTATGTCATGACTGTGATGATTAATCTTAATTGTCAGTTTGACTGGAATGGAGTCATCTAGAACCACTTTTCTTGGCATGCCTATGAGGGTGGGTCCAGAGAGACTTAATGGATGAGGAAAGACCCACCCTGATTGTGTGCGGCACTATCCCTTGGGCTGGGTTCAAACTGAGTAAAAAGACAGACGAACATGACTGTTTCTCTCTCTTTGCTTAATGACCATGAGCGCCATTTTGTAAGAAATATCAAATATAAGTCTTTTCTTCCGACTACTATAAAATTTATGTTTAGGACAAGGAATTGAGATTTTTTTCCCATCTCTCCCACCTTGTAAGACTTTTATGCAAATGTTTGGATCCTCTCCACCCAGTAAAACCTTTGTTTACACAAAGGCCCACTGCTCTATTCTAGGAATTTGATGGCCTGGCGCAGTGACCCTTTTCTCTTTGGACCAGTGACCCCCTTTCCCTTCCTCCATTTCCTGTTTGGCCAATTCTTTTCAAACTAGCCAGTTGAATAAGATTGTGAGGCTGGACCCCAGCAAACAGAGGGAAACCCAGCCAAAACCTGAGTTAGAATGAAAACCAAATGCCCTGCCTGCTTCATGTGCTCGCTCTTCTGGAGGCATCAAGTAAAGTTTGTCTTGTCCCTGCACGCCAATTGCTGCGGTGGTCTCTTTCTTTTCGACTCCGAGTGCACGTCTAACAACGTGATCAGCCACCCTAAGCTCCTGATGTCACAGCTGGAGTCATAGTTGTTGTAAAGCCTTCTCCCCCAGATGGACTGCACCCTCACACTGTGAGCCCAAAAGGAACCCCACAACTTTGGTTATTTCTGAATATTTTTAATGATTGAATTGAGTTTGTTAGTACTTATCTTATCCCCTTTCTGAGTAATGAAGGCTGTTTCTTTTTTTATTCTGACCCCCCTTTTCTGACTTTATTAATGAGAACTTCAAATAATGAAATATCTTGGCTTTAGGAGATGGTCTTATCCTCAAAGAGGATGTTGGCATTTAGCGTACTTAATCCTTTAAACATTCTTGTATGCCATCCTGTTTCTGAGTTCTTTTGTTAAGATGTTTACCTTTAAACTAATCACATGTCTTTTTTCACAATTATTTAAGGATTATAAATTTTTTTCTCACTTGCAATGAATTTTGGCTTCTCTCTCTCTTTTTTTTTTTTTTTTGGTTTTTCGAGACAGGGTTTCTCTGTGTAGCTTTGCGCCTTTCCTGGAACTCACTTGGTAGCCCAGGCTGGCCTCGAACTCACAGAGATCCACCTGGCTCTGCCTCCCGAGTGCTGGGATTAAAGGTGTGCGCCACCACCGCCCAGCGGCTTCTCTCTTTTTTTAAAAATACATATGAAAATGCTACCAGGAAGTCAGAGAATAACTTTCTTCTTCACCATGTAGGTTGTGGAAATTGAACTCAAATTATTGGGCTTGTATGGAAAGTGCTATTACTCACAGAGCCATCTTGCAGCCGTGTGTGTGCGTGTGTGTGTTGTGGGATAATCTTTTTTGTACACTGTGAAGATGTGTCTCTGACAAAGCACCTTCTGATTGGTTTAATAAAGAGCTGAACAGCCAATAGCTAGGCAGAGAATAGGTGGGACTTCCGGAAGAAGTAGGAACTCTGGCAAGAAGAGAGGCAGGATTCTCCAGAGAGATTCAAAGTACAGTATGGAGGAGAGGTAATGAGCCACGTGACAGAATGTAGATTAATATAAATGGGTTAAGTTTTAAGAGCTAGTTGGGAGCAAGCCTAAGCTAAAGCCAAGCTTTCATACTTCGGAAGAAGTCTCCATGTCATTATTTGGGAGCTGGTAGTACAAAGAAAGTCCTGCTACATGTATGTGTGTGTGTGTGTGTGTGTGTGTGTGTGTGTGTATGTGTGTGTTAAAACTTGAGTGAGTGCATCTTAACTATTGTGCTTCCATAAAACTAATAGCTAATACCTTCTCAGTCGTGTGGTTTCCTGATAGAAGTTGAAGACAAGCTACCTTCTTCCCTTTAAGGTCCCCCGCCCCCCCCCGCCCCGCCCACCAATGCTTACAAGATTTTTTTTTTTTTTTTTTTTTCTTTTTTGGTTTTTCGAGACAGGGTTTCTCTGTGTAGCTTTGCGCCTTTTCCTGGAACTCACTTGGTAGCCCGGGCTGGCCTCGAACTCACAGAGATCCACCTGGCTCTGCCTCCCGAGTGCTGGGATTAAAGGCGTGCGCCACCACCGCCCGGCTAAGATTTCTTTTTCTACAATCTCAGTATCTTTACATTCTGTCACTAGTACTTAGAGTTTATTGTTTGCCACTCATTTCACTGGGTTTTTGGAGAGCCCCTCTAAATGCTGACGAATTATTATCACAGACAGTGTGAAGTGTCCGTGTACGGCATTAACGACCCGTCAGGTTTGCGGGTGAGGGATCTGTAGGAAGGGAAGAACCAAGGGGTTTTGAATGTGGTCCACTTCCGTTGTAGGGTTTGAGCTGCTGGCTACTACCCCATGCCATTCCTCGGTGGAAAAAACCAACAGGCCTCACTGATTGGGTGGTATTTAGGATTCTGCTTTTGTTTTCTTGTTTCTGGCTGGACCTTCAGATCTGAGGCAAGCCAACAGCCCTTGCAATGCAAGGCTTTCCTCTTGCCTGGTCTTTGTACATGCTTTTCATCTTACCACCTGTCTTTCTTTTTTAAAATAATTCTTATTTTTATTTTATGTGCATTGGTGCTGTGCCTCCATGTATGTCTTTGTGAAGGTGTCAAATCCCCTGGAACTGGAGTTCCAGACAGTTGAGAGCTGCCATATGGGTGCTGGGAATTGAACCTGGGTCCTCCGGAAGAGCAGCCAGTGCTCTTAACCTCTGAGCCATCTCTCCAGCCCCCATTGTTACCTATTTCTTTTGTGTTATTGCAGAGACTGGAAAACCTATTCTTTATATTTGGTTTATGATTTTTGCAGTTTTGTATTGGCTTTCTTTTTTTTTTTTTTTTTTTTTTGGATAGGAATACCGAGTTGATCTTCATAATTGGATTTTAGTTTTTCCTTTTATTTACTTTCAGATACTTATTTATTTTGTGTGTGTACGTGCCTGTGCAGTGCTCATGTATACGTGTAGCGCATCTCACCAAATCCCCTGGAACTGGAGTTATGAGCAGTTGTGAACTGCCTGACATTGGTGCTGGGACCGGAAGGAACTCTGGGCCTCTGAAAGAGCAACAAGCGCTCTTAGCTACCGAGCGGCCTCTCCAACCCCTTCTTCGTTTCCTTTACTAGTTCTCTGCCGTCTAGCCAGGTCGACTGGCATTTGCATCCCTCGTTTTTGTCCAATCCCTGTTTGTAGCTTTCTCTGCTTTGTAGCACTTCCTTCTGTTCGTGTGTTAGCTGACGTGCAGGATGCTGCTCGGCCACATTTGCTTCCTCAGTATCCCGCTTTCTGACATCCGCATCTCCGGACATGCTCAGAGGCCCGAGACGTTTTAAATCTCTTCAATGGCTCCTGACAGGAGATCTGCCCAGCATCCTTTGTTTCCTCCCATCCCCATGAGAAGCAGCAGGGGGCATCATTCAAATGTTTCTCAAACCTTATATCAAAAGAAATTGTGTTCTTCCTAAAGCGTTTTTCGAAGAGGAAGATGAAAAGGTTAGCTTGAGAACGGGTGGGAAGGAGAAAGGTAAGTTTCTTTCTATGCCTTTTACTTGGCTGCAAGGTCCTTCCTCCGATCAGCCTCTGTCCTCGCTGTCATACCTCTCTGGGTCATGAGGCTATGGCTGGCACGTCAAACCCAAGTCCCTGCCACCCTCTCCATGGGTTCCTTGTCTTGATTGCTGCCTGGAGCTTGGGTGTGGGGGCCGGCAGGGGAGGGGATGTGGAGTTTGGCACAGGGCTTCTCACTGGGACTGTCTATCCCCACCCTCTGTGGAGTTTCGGAAGAGGAGGCTGTCAACAATGATAAAAACTTGCAGAGCCTGTTTCTCTGCCATCTTAGAAGGAGAACACGAGACATTGGCATGGAGAACCCAGACGACAGCAGGCCCTATTGCTAGAGGTCTGGGAAGCACGTGGTTCTTCCGGGTTCCTATTTCAAAACTGTTGGTTACCCAGAGAATCAGGGTTTAGCTTCTACAGTCAGGCTTCGAGAGTTGGCCAAAACCTCACAGCATCTCAGCCTCTTCAGTGATGCTCGGTCAGGATGGACCACACAGGTCACAAGTAGTTAGTTTACCAGCTCTGTGGCCTCTCCTTCACTAGCATGTATGTAGCTATGGCAGAAGGACACCGTGACTTCTAAGACCGGGGCTTTAAGCTCAGGAACGGTTGGTATATTATATGGTGGCCCCACCCTTGACTACCTTTTATGATGCGTCATCCTTCCAATCTCAGTGGGGTCCAGTGGGCTATTGGAGGCTGTTGAGCTGTTCTGCAGAGCTCGGTGAGGTTGTACAAGCACACTTGCCACACTTCCCAGCCCCCAGCAGCTTGCTTCTTTCTGGCCCTGGTCTTGACTGGAGATTTGGTAGGGGAGAATGCAGACTTTCCCATCCTTAGCCTAGAATGGAATCAATCAATCAATCTCTCTCCCACCCCCTGTCTCTTTCCTCTTCTATGACCAATGCGCTGACTCCCTATTCTACATAACAACTCTATATTTGCCTGGCCAGTGGCAGTTCCACTGAGGGTGAAGACAGAGGCTTCCACGGCTGCCAGGCACTCTTTCTATCACCTCATCCTCCCTGGACCTCAGCTGTCCTCTCCCTTTCCTGCTTTGGGTCTGTGGGTGGTAAGGACCCAATGTATACTGTCTTCTGTGGGTACCTTGGCCCTACCTATGTTAGTACTCCTTGACCAACAGTCTGGTAGCCCCCTTCAGTGGGGACTGCTTACTTCCTTCTATGACCCAATACATAGTACAAACCACAGTGGCCTTCGGTTGGTTGGGATCTCCTGATATCACGTGTCTCTTCACGGCCTTGCTTGTTTTCTTTTCTTTTGCTGTTGTTGTTTTTAATGCAATCTTATCTAAAAACATTAGATAAAAGGGAAGGCTCCCGACTTAAGTTGTAGGAGGTACAGTGCTGACTGCCCATCAGTCTCCTCATTTTCCATAGCTGCCAGAGATATACTCGCTTGCATCCCCCGAGGATTCAGGCAGCATGGTCTAACCACTGCATTGGCAGAATACAGAGACAACAGCTTGTGGTTTTAAGCATCAAAGTAAAGGCATTTCTTTTCATGGTTTTGCTTATGTGGATGGTGTGTGTGTGTGTGTGTGTGCCTGAGGTTGACGGCAGGCATCTTCCTTGACCACTCTCCACCTTACATGTGGAGACATAGTCTAGCCAGCTTTCCCCAGGGATCCCCCATCTTTGCTCCCTCACTCTGCGGGAATCACAGATGGGCCACTACGCTTGTCTAGCTTTTATGTGGTTTCTGGGGGTATACAAAGGCCTTCCTCATGTTTCTGCAGAAAATGCTTACCTGTGGAGCTATCTTCCTGTCCCTGAAGACATTTCTTCAAGATGCCATCTATGAAGGCCAGTTGATCCCCTGTACCTGTTAGTTCTGCGTCTGTGCATTCAATAAAGAATGCTCAATCATACCACGAAGATACATGCTCAACTCTGTTCATAGCAGCATTATTCGTAATAGCCAGAACCTGGAACAACCTAGATGCCCATTAACTTAAGAATGGATTAAGAAAATGTGGTACATATACACAATGGCATACTACTCAGCAGAGAAAAACAATGACATCATGAAATTTGCAGCAAATGGATGGAACTAGAAAATATCATCCTGAGTGAGGTAACCCAGACTCAGAAGGACAAACATGGTATGTACTCACTCATAAGTGGATATTAGATATAAAGCAAAGGACAACCAGACTGCACAGATCCAGGGAGGCTATCTAGCGGGGGGGGGGGGGGGGGGACGGGACCCTAGGATGACTGTGGCTCAGAATAAGTTTTGGTTTTGCCCAATCACTGGGCATGCTTTAGTGAAACATTTCACTGTTAGGATAAGAATTTGTACTGTATCAAGCTGATGAAAGGAGATGCTGGCTGTACCTCAAGGAGGGAAGGCTAAAATCTTTTTAGATTATGGATTAGCCTATAGAAAAATGTCTGCCGTAAATCAAACAGTGAAGGGGAATTTGAATAGGAATCTCACTTACACAACTTAAGTAAAACACAGCTCTCTGAACAGATGAAGATAAGTTTCTTCTGTATCCCAGAATCTAATCAATATTTATATGTATAATTCTTCTATTATTTGGCTTAAAAGGGCTTATTGGGAAATGTTATCATTTTTACTATTTTCTACAGAGAAAATATTTTCCAGTTTCAAATAACTCCGGACTTTGGAATTATAACCTGTTTTTATGTTTAAAAAAAAAAACATTTAAGTGGAAAATGCTGAAGGACCACTGAACTCGATGTTATATTTACATATCTCTGTATAAAATAATGATTATAAATGTTTGTTTAAAAAGAAGGGCAAATGTGAACTTAACAAGAAGTCATAGCTTTTCGACACTGTACACAAACTCCTTTGTTACAAATATTTATGCTTCTAAAAAGATAAAATAAATAAATAAATAAAAGAATGAGTCACAAAAAAGAAGAGTGGGTTGAGAAATGGTTTGGAGATTAAATTGTGCCTGAAATGGAGCATGTCTCCAGCAGCAATGGAGAGTGAGGAGGCTGGTGGGCAACAGCATTTTACCTCTTACAACTTAAGTCAGGAGCCTTTAAGTTTTTTGCTCATTTAAGATATATATATATATATATATATATATAAATCATATATATATATATACACATATATATGTATGTATGTATGTATATATTGTGTATACAGTGTTCTGCCTGCATGTATGCCTGCAGGCCAGAAGAGGGCACCAGATCTCATTACAGATGGTTGTGAGCCACCGCGTAGTTGCTGGGAATTGAACTCAGGTTCTCTGGAAGAACAGCCAGTGCTCTTAACCTCTGAGCCAGTCAGGAGCCTTTTTTTTTTTTTTAATCTAATGGGGGGCTGGAGAGATATCTCAGTGGTTAAGAGCACTGACTGCTCTTCCAGAGGACCTGGGTTCGATTCCCAGCACCCACATGGCAGCTCACACCTGTCTGTAACTCCAGTTCCAGGAGACCCTGATACCCATGGCAAAACACCAATGCACGTAAAATAAAAATAAATTTTAAAAATCTAATGAATATGTTAAATTTCTAGGTAAGATTGTGTTTCAAAAAAAACAACAAAATAAAATAAGCAAGGCCAAAAGAGATACAGGACACTAGGAGATTCTAACCAACTGATAGGTACAGATACTTTCTTTGTTATAATTTCCTAAGTAATCATTTACATTGTATTAAATCTTATTAGTCATTTAGACATGATTTATCAACAAAACGTGTGTAGCTGGATAGCTTTTTTTTTTTAAACATAAAGGCTAGGGCATCTGGGGCTGGAGAGATGGTTCATCACTTATGAGTACTTTCTGCAGAGGTCTAAGTTTGGCTCCCAGAACCCATGTTAGTAGCTCACAACCACCTGCAACTCTAGAACCAAGGGATCCAGTGCCCTCTTCTGATCCGAACAAGCACCTGCACTACATATGGCACACATACACCAACATGTCCATACACATAAATAAAAAAATACATTTAAAAATAAATTTTAATGGGGCAGGGACTTGAACATCTATAGTTTGGCATCTTTGGGGATCACGGAACGAATGGGACCCATGGATATCAAGGAACAACTGTGCACCAGGCCCTGTTTTAACTGCTTCTCCTCATGGGTTTGTTCACAGTTTCCTTGGGGGACTGAACCCTTTTGTCCACTTGAGCAAAATCTTTGACCTCTCTCCCAAACGAGGCTTATTAAATGTTCAAACAAGAATAGAATTACAAAAGAAAGCCACGTACAAAAAGGTGGTTGAAGCACAGATCGAAGTAGTCAGATGTTTCCTTTGCTATCAGCATGTTAAATTACCGGATGTCACAGCCCGTCTAACGCATGCTATATTTAAAGTAATGATGGTCCGCGTACAATTTAGGACATCTGCAGCAACTGTAAGAGCTTAGGAACGTCATCATGGGATAGCAAAGACTGTTGGGCTTAATTCACTTCTATTTCTGCCGATATACATAAAAGGAGATGCTGGATTTGAGAGAGTAGAGACGAAGATGCCATTTCTGTCATTCAAGGTCACATACTTCATTTCTGTAACTCACTGCTCTGCCCCTAGGCTCCCCACCCACCTGTGGATGAACTTATTTTTGGTCAGCATTCTTTTCTCACAGACATCCCCCTCATATGCAGACATTAGCCATGAAACAGACAAAAAAAGAGGCTGAGAGGCCGGGAAAAGAGAAGAGTTGTGTTGGCTGGTTTTATGTCAACTCGACACAAGTCAACTTGACACAAGCTAAAGTCATCTCAGAAGAGGGAACCTCAATTAAGAAAATGCCTCTCTAAGATTGGGTTGTCGGCAAGCCCGTGAGGAATTTTTAAAATTAATAATTGATATGGGAGGGCCCAGCCCATTGTGAGTGGTGCGATCCCTGGGCTGGTGGTTCACTAAAAAAGCAGGCTGAGCAAGCCACGGGGAGCAAGCCGGTAAGCAGCACTCTTCCATGGCCTCTGCATCAGCTCCTGCCTCCGGATTCCTGCCCTGCCTGAGTTCTTGCCCTGACTTCCTTTGATGATGAACAGTGACGTGGAAGCTGGAACCAAATAAACCCTTTTCCTCTCCAAGTTGTTTTTGGTTGTGCTGATTCATCACAGCAATAGTAACCCTAATTAGGACAAGAGCGATCTGTTTTCCTCACTGCCATGGTAGGGTTCATGCAATCAGTAATATTCCATCTACCTGCCATTGGATGGCGGCTGTTCCCATACTCCCAGACCCAGCCTCATGGTGTCTCCCCAGACACACTGGGTTCCCCAGACTCCTGGACACTGACCTCTTGGCTACCACAAAAAGGCATCAAAAGTTTGGTGGCTTAAAATAGCAGAAGTGTGAGACTGGGGCGGATGGCTCAGTGGTTGCCCCATGACCTCATCACCCATGGGAGGCAGAGACAAGGAATCCCCAGAGCAAGCAGGCCAGACTGGTGAGCGGTGAGCGCTGGGTTCACTTACAGCCCTAGTACGTGGACCTGGGGTCAGTTCCCAGCAGGCAAATTCCAGTTCCCGGGGATCTGATGCCCTCTTCTGGCCTGTGCAGGCGCTGCATGCATGTGGTCTGCATACACTCAGGCAAAATATTCATACGCATGAAATAGAAATACACATATCTTTTAAAAAGACATCTATTTACCTTTTTTTGGGGGGGCACAATTCATTCATAAAGCCCTTCTTCCAAGGCCTAGTTCCCAGCCTTTTGGAAGTCTCCAAGCTTCTGCTCTTCCCCCTCTGCCCCCTAGTCCAAAGATCTTTGCTCTCTTGCCCTGGGTTAGAAGTTGCCCTGCAGATATGGTTTTGGCATTACTTAGTGTTTCCCTTTGGCCCCTCATTTCTCCAAGCCTGCCAATCAGTTCTCCGCCTGGAGATGCTATTCATACCTGAAAAAGGAGAAAGATGCGATGTAAGTACTAGTGTGCGTTGCTTCCTAACTGTGACAACGAGGTGACCACTCCCTCACCGTCCTGCGGCTGGCCTTCCCCACCGTGCTTGACCTCCCCTTAAACCGTGAGCCCAAACAAGACCTTTCTCTCTTATGTTGCTTTAGTTAGGTATTTGGACAGAGCAGTTCTGCTGCATTCCAGGCACGGGACTTATTTCCATTTATCTGTAGAACCGGGCTAACAAGGGCAATATGAGATCTAGATCCAGTGAGATGCTGTGAAAGCGTGTGTGTGTGTGTGTGTGTGTGTGTGTGTGTGTGTGTGTGTGTGTATGTGTTAGTGGTGGTGGTGGTGAGCAGTTGCCCTCCGATTATTAGTACAGAGGACTCAACATCGCATTAATTACAGTCCAGACAGGGCTCAGGTTCCAAGGGCTGGGAAGACTTGGCCCCTGCCGACCGGAAATCTAATACATGGCTTTATGGCACGAAGATGACTAGCAGCTACCAGAAAACCAGTCCTGGAAGTGCTAGGAGGCGTGGAGGTAGCAGGGAAGTGGTTGAAAGTTTCATCAGACACTGACATCGGGTGGACTTTGGCCCCCACCTCCAAAGAGGTTAGAAGCGGCGGCAACAGGGTCTTTGAATCCTGCTTTTGTGGCCTGTGCTATGAGCGCAGAGCCTCAGGAGATAAAGAAACCAGCATATTAGCCAACCACATTTTTTCTAACAATACCAGCTTTAGATCCACCAACACCGAACCTTCTTCCTGTGGAAGTCACTACCAAAGTCCTTAAATCCTTGAGATGGCGGGCTAAGTGCGCCGGTATCCGTCTTGCAGCAGGGAAGGAGCGGGAGGGCAGTGCAGTGATTGGCCAGGAAGTGGGCGGAGCCACTGCGTGATTGACTGTGATTGGCCGCCAGCAGTAGTCCCCGCTGACCGCAGGAAGGGAAGAGGAGCCTGTGGCAACCCCACTGGACGGTGTGCCCAGGGACACTTAGAAGATCGCCAGAGATTTCAGTTTCTTAGTTAGGAGCTGGTGACATCGCCCTGCCTTATCATGGTGATTTCTGACTGAGCTTGTAGCTGTCTGAACCTTCCAACGCCCTACCTGTAATAGGTCGTTAAAGTTATATGAGAAAAAAAAAAAAGGAAAGAATTAGCTAATTATTCAATAAATGCAGCTGTTGCTAGCAGGTCACAGTCGGCAGCCCTGCTGTGTCATCTGTGGAGGGCTGAGTCAGCCCTGCCCAAACCTGAACCAGAGGACCGGGACCTGTACGAGGCTCTCTAGCTCCGCTGTCTGGCAGGGGAGCGCAATGAGTTTTGCGACCGTGAAACCGGGAGATTGCGTTAGGGATCAAAACTGGATGGAACCTCACCTCACAGTTCACGCGTTCTCTCCCTCTCCCCCAATTCCCCATCCTCCAGCTGGATCCGTTTACCAGAGATCGGGATTTCTGCTGATTCTTTTTTGCCGAGCTTTCTGTCTCCGTGCTCCCCCGGGACTTCAGGCACGCCCTTGGCCAGAACCCAGGCGCCTCCTAGGCTCTCTTCACTTCCGGCCTCCTTGACTCTCAAGAGGGGCGGAGCTGCTTTCCTGCAGGCAATTGGAACCTGGGCATTTTTGTCACAATAAAGGGGAGCCTTACTGGCATTTGGTGGCACTGGCCCGCCATGCTGGGCATCCTGTAAGGTAGTCCTGGGCCACAAGGGATTGTCTTAGCAAGCTTTCAGATGTCCCGCTGGAAGTTCATGCAGGTGAATGCATTGCATTAATTCTCAGAGCTAGGACCAGCTCTATTCTATGTATAAACATAAAGGAGTTTTTGCAAGTCCCTCTTCTTTTCTTTTCTTCCCACCATTCTTCCCCCTCCCTTCCTTCTGCTACAGATTCTTGCTGTGTACTCCATTTTATTTACAACGAGTTTTTTTTTTTGTTTGTTTTGTTTTTTCAAGATCCTTCTTTCCTTCCTTTCCTCAGGCTCTTGCTATTGGCCCCATGCTGACCTTGAATTTGTAATCCTCCTGCCTCCAGTCTCTTCCCAAGAACTGGGATTGCATTCACCATCACGGCCAGATGTAGTTTTTACTGCAACAAAAAATCTATACATATAATGTCCCGGGCACCATTTGAACCATTTCTAAGTGAACAACATCAGTGGCTTTCGTTGCATTCAGAATGTTGTGCAACCATCGTCCCTGCCAATTTCCAAATCTTTTCCATGGCTCCAAACGGAGCTGGTGTAGCCAGTAAGCAGGAACTCCCATCCTGCCTTCTCTAGCCAGGGTTTCCTCTGATCTACTTTCTGTCTCTGGGAGCTTGTGTGTTCTCGGTATTTCAGGTGAGTGGAAGCAGACAGTGTTTGGCCTTTGTTTTGTTGACAGCTTATGGGAAAGTTGCCAAACCACATTGAGTCCCACGCCTGCTGTTTGAGTCATCATAAAATACGAATGCACCAGTCTGTGCTAATGACGGCCTTGAAATCAAGCAACATGGCTGTGCATGCATTTAACACGGTATGTTTTGTCATGTAACTGTGTCCCAACATCCACATGCCCAAATGTGTATTGTTTTGTATGCTTCACATTCTTTCTTATTCTAAAAATTATGTGTAGATAGCATATTGATTTAAGTTTAGGAAGGGCGCATTACAAGATATTTATTACAGAAAGGAACACTGGGTGGGGTGGGGCTGAGATATCCAGCCATTTCTTTCCTATAATCAGTCACAGACAACCCGTCCTGGAGACTGGGGGATATCTCTGGAAATGAAATTCTGCAAATCCTGCCTTGTCTTTGGACACCTACATGGCCAGTCCACGTTCCTCAAGCCGTAGATCTTCAAACCACTGCCTCTGTTGACCTTTGGTCACTCCTTGGCTGTTTTGGTCTGCGACTCTTGATTTTTGTGTCTTCACTGTTGGGCACTGCTGTTACTACCATTCCTGGCCTACAACGAGCAAAGGCACTAAAGACAATTGAGAGGGGATCCTTTATTTTTTTAATATTTATTTTTCTTATTTATTTGTTTATTTATTTATTTTGGTTTTTCGAGACAGGGTTTTTTGGTGCCTGTCCTGGATCTTGCTCTGTAGCCCAGGCTGGCCTCGAATTCACAGAGATCCGCCTGCCTCTGCCTCCCAAGTGCTGGGATTAAAGGTGCGTGCCACCCCACCCCACCCCCACCCCCACTATTTTTCTTTTAAAAGAGGTGGTGTGTGTGTGTGTGTGTGTGTGTGTGAGAGAGAGAGAGAGAAAGAGAGAGAGAGAGAGAGAGAGAGAGAGAGAGAGAGAGAAAGACAGAGACAGAGAGACAGACAGACAGAGACAGAGAGACAGAGACAGAGAGACAGAGACAGAGAAGTGGGGAGGGAGGCGGGAGGGTGAGGGCCCTGGAATCAAAGGCAGTTGTGAGCTGCCATGTGGATGCTGAAAACTGAACCCGGGTCCTCTGCAAGAGCAGTGTGTGCTCTTAGCCACTGTGCCATCTCCCCAGCCTGAGAAAGGATCCTTTCTAGGTTCAAAATTAAAGCGACTCACCCACCCACCCAGACAGACAGACAGACAATGTGTGTACGCATGCACACACACATTCATGAGTTGAAATAGTTTTCTACAGTTATCCTGCTGAGCACTCTCTCCTCATGAGGACCACAGTCCCACTCTTGCAGTGCTCCAACTGAACCGAGGCCTTTCAAAGTGCGTGGCAAACGCTCTGTGTTGCACTAAATACCTCAAAGCTGTGTTTTCAGCACTCAGTGAAATAATGGATTCCAGCACAAGGCCCCGGCATCTCATAAATGGGAATCTAGAAGCGCACCATGTTTATCTTCTTGCTTCGTGTTGGAATGTATCTGGTTAGGAGCACTCAAATATTGATTTTTTTTTTCTTCATAAAAAGGCAGGAAGTGTTACATACATTGTTTTTAAACCAGCCACCTCTTTATTATTTCCGCTTCCTTGGCCTCAGAATCTTTCTTCAGAGTATATGATGCCACACACCTTTAAATGAGCCCCAACTTGATTGCTAAAATCAAACACCACTGCTTGATCTCACACTGGTGTGAAAGGCTTTCCCATGCAACCATCTAGCTTTCCTCTTCCTGCAGAGTGTTCCAGAAGTTTTGTGAGAAGTTCAGTTCTTGACTTGAAGTGGGGCTTTGTGTGGAAGGACTTGGCTAATGTAAACTTTCTGAGAATGGTTACAGTAGACGAATTACATGTTGGATCTGGAATATTTCTGAAAGACTCTGTGTTGAAGGCTTTGCTCCTAATCTGTGGCATTAGAGTAGGTAGTGAACTGATCAGTAGGCGGGGCCTAATGGAAGGGAGTTAGATCATGCCCTCAAAGAGGATATTGGGACCTGAGCTCTTCCTGTGTCTTTGTGTCCTGGTTGCCTGAGATAACTAGTTCCTTAACATGTGTTCTTATTGTGATGTAGTGTGCCATGCAGGCCCAATGCAACAGAATCAAACAACATAGCCCCAGACGTCTCAGACCGTGAAGCAAAGCAAACCTCTTTATTGCTGGTTACCCAGTTTTCCTTCCTTCTTTCCCCCCTCTCTCCCTTCCTTCCCCACATCTGACAGGTGGTTGCTATGGAGCTAAGATATAAGGCCAACCTCGGATGTTCGGTAGTGTGGTGGTTTAAATGAGAATGCCCCACCCCACAGACTCATGTATGAATGCTTGGTCTTCATTAGTTAGTGGGACTGTTTGGGAAGGATTAGGTGTAGTGAGTCTTTCTTGTCAGATTTTCTTTGGCCAGCCAGCCCCCAAACAATGACACGGAGATTTCTTATTAACTAGGAAAGCTTGGCCTTAGTTTAGGCTTGTCCCACTAGCTCTTATAACTTACGTTAACTTGTTTCTATTAATCTGTGTTTTGCCACATGGCTCTTTACCTGTCCTCTATTCTGTATGCCTGACTCCCTCCTTGTCTAGCTGGCAAAATCCATGCACCTAGATTCATCCCCTGAGTTCTTCTCTCTGCCTGGAAGTCCTGCCTAACCTCTCCTACCTATTCTCTCCTGCCTAGCTATTGGTTGTTCAGCTTTTTATTAAGCCAATCACAGTGACACATCTTCACACAGTGTAAACAAATATCCCACAACAATTAGGAAGTGTGGCCTTGTTGGAGGAAGTGTGTCACTGGGGGCGGGATTTGAGGTCATGTTATTCCCAATTAGCATGTTCTCTCTCTCTCTCTCTCTCTCTCTCTCTCTCTCTCTCTCTCTCTCTCTCTCTCTCTCTGCCTTGTGGTTGTTGCCTCATATC